>NC_079189.1:215312278-215329778 GCF_029499605.1 Hyla sarda
TAGTGAACATTTCACCTGAACAGGGACTTGAACCCTGGACCCTCAGATTAAAAGTCTGATGCTCTACCGACTGAGCTATCCAGGCTCTGTGAGCGCAATTTTCTAATCACACACAAAAAACAAATAACAAATTCTCTGCTATAAAAGAATACAAGGTTGAAAAGATCAAGAAAAACACAGAATATGTGTTTACCAACTGAGCTATCCTTACTCCTAGTAGTTGATGTCTTAGTAACACAAAGACTAGAAGATTCATTACAATGAAACAGTTCGTGGTCAAAAACATCACACTTATTCTCACAATGCCATGTAGTGAACATTTTGCCTGAACAGGGACTTGAACCCAGGACCCTCAGATTAAAAGTCTGATGCTCGACTGACTGAGCTATCCAGTCTCTGTGCGAGCGTTCTTCTAGTCACACAAAAAAATCACATAAATTCTCTTCTTTAAAAGAAGAAAATGTTGAAAAGATCAAGAAAACCACTAACTATGTGTTCACCAACTGAGCTATCCTGACTCCTACTGGTTGATGTCTTAGTAACACAAAGTCTAGAAGATTCATTACAATGAAACAGTTTGTGGTCAAAAACATCACTATTATTCTCACAATGCCATGTAATGAACATTTCGCCTGAACAGGTACTTGAACCCTGGACCCTCAGATTAAAAGTCTGATGCTCTACCGACTGAGCTATCCAGGCTCTGTGAGAGCAATTTTCTAGTCACACACACACACACACACACACACACACACACACACACACACACACACACACACACACACACACACACACACAAAAAATAAATAAAAATTCTCTGCTATAAAAGAAGACAAGGTTGAAAAGATCAAGAAAAACACAGAATATGTGTTTACCATCTGAACTATCTTGACTCCTTGTGGTTGATGTCTTAGTAACACAAAGACTAGAAGATAAAATACAATGAAACAGTTTGTGGTCAAAAACATCACGCTTATTATCACAATGCCTTTTAGTGCACATTTTGCCTGAACAGGGACTTGAACCCTGGACCCTCAGATTAAAAGTCTGATGTTCTACCAACTGAGCTATCCAGGCTCTGTGAGAGCAATTTTCTAGTCACACACAAAAAACAAATAACATAAATTCTCTGCTATAAAAGAAGACAAGGTTGAAAAGATCAAGAAAAACACAGAATATGTGTTTACCAACTGAACTATCCTCACTCCTAGTGGTTGATGTCTTAGTAACACAAAGACTAGAAGATAAAATACTATGAAACAGTTTGTGGTAAAAAACAGCACACTTATTATCACAATGCCTTATAGTGAACATTACGCCTGAACAGGGACTTGAACCCTGGACCCTCAGATTAAAAGTCTGATGCTCTATCAACTGAGCTATCCAGGCTCTGTGAGAGCATTTTTCTTGTCACACAAAAAAAATCACATAAATTCTCTACTATAAAAGAAGAAAATGTTGAAAAGATCAAGAAAACCACAAAATATGTGTTTATCAACTGAGCTATCCTGACTCCTAGTGGTTGATGTCTTAGTAACACAAAGACTAGAAGATTCATTACAATGAAACAGTTTGTGGTCAAAAACATCACACTTATTCTCACAATGCCATGTAGTGAACGTTTCGCCAGAACAGGGACTTGAACCCTGGACCCTCAGATTAAAAGTCTGATGCTCTACCGACTGAGTTATCCAGGCTCTGTGAGAGCAATTTTCTAGTCACACACACACACACACACACACACACACACACACACACACACACACACACACACACACACACACACACATACAAAAAAATAAATAAAAATTCTCTGCTATAAAAGAAGACAAGGTTGAAAAGATCAAGAAAAACACAGAATATGTGTTTACCATCTGAACTATCTTGACTCCTTGTGGTTGATGTCTTAGTAACACAAAGACTAGAAGATAAAATACAATGAAACAGTTTGTGGTCAAAAACATCACGCTTATTATCACAATGCCTTTTAGTGCACATTTTGCCTGAACAGGGACTTGAACCCTGGACCCTCAGATTAAAAGTCTGATGTTCTACCAACTGAGCTATCCAGGCTCTGTGAGAGCAATTTTCTAGTCACACACAAAAAACAAATAACATAAATTCTCTGCTATAAAAGAAGACAAGGTTGAAAAGATCAAGAAAAACACAGAATATGTGTTTACCAACTGAACTATCCTCACTCCTAGTGGTTGATGTCTTAGTAACACAAAGACTAGAAGATAAAATACTATGAAACAGTTTGTGGTAAAAAACAGCACACTTATTATCACAATGCCTTATAGTGAACATTACGCCTGAACAGGGACTTGAATCCTGGACCCTCAGATTAAAAGTCTGATGCTCTATCGACTGAGCTATCCAGGCTCTGTGAGAGCATTTTTCTTGTCACACAAAAAAAAATCACATAAATTCTCTACTATAAAAGAAGAAAATGTTGAAAAGATCAAGAAAACCACAAAATATGTGTTTATCAACTGAGCTATCCTGACTCCTAGTGGTTGATGTCTTAGTAACACAAAGACTAGAAGATTCATTACAATGAAACAGTTTGTGGTCAAAAACATCACACTTATTCTCACAATGCCATGTAGTGAACATTTCGCCAGAACAGGGACTTGAACCCTGGACCCTCAGATTAAAAGTCTGATGATCTACCGACTGAGCTATCTAGGCTCTGTGAGAGCAATTTTCTAGTCACACACAAAAAACAAATAACATAAATTCTCTACTATAAAAGAAGACAAGGTTAAAAAGATCAAGAAAAACACAGAATATGTGTTTACCAACTGAACTATCCTCACTCCTAGTGGTTGATGTCTTAGTAACACAAAGACTAGAAGATAAAATACTATGAAACAGTTTGTGGTAAAACAACAGCACACTTATTATCACAATGCCTTATAGTGAACATTTTGCCTGAACAGGGACTTGAACCCTGGACCCTCAGATTAAAAGTCTGATGCTCTCCCGACTGAGCTATCCAGGCTCTGTGAGAGCATTTTTCTTGTCACACAAAAAAAAAAAAACATAAATTCTCTACTATAAAAGAAGAAAATGTTGAAAAGATCAAGAAAACCACAAAATATGTGTTTGTCAACTGAGCTATCCTGACTCCTAGTAATTGATGTCTTAGTAACACAAAGACTAGAAAATTCATTACAATGAAACAGTTTGTGGTAAAAAACATCACACTTATTCTCACAATGCCATGTAGTGAACATTTCGCCTGAACAGGGACTTGAACCCTGGACCCTCAGATTAAAAGTCTGATGCTCTACCGACTGAGCTATCCAGGCTCTGTGAGAGCAATTTTCTAGTCACAATTACACACACACACACACAAAAAAAAAAATACATAAATTCTCTGCTATAAAAGAAGACAAGGTTGAAAAGATCAAGAAAAACACAGAATATGTGTTTACCAACTGAACTATCCTGACTCCTAGTGGTTGATGTCTTAGTAAGACAAAGACTAGAAGATAAAATACTATGAAACAGTTTGTGGTAAAAAAAAACATCACGCTTATTATCACAATGCCTTTATAGTGCACATTTCGCCTGAACAGGGACTTGAACCCTGGACCCTCAGATTAAAAGTCTGATGCTCTACCGACTGAGCTATCCAGGCTCTGTGAGAGCATTCTTCTAGTCACACAAAAAAAATCACATAAATTCTCTACTATAAAAGAAGAAAATGTTGAAAAGATCAAGAAAACCACAAAATATGTGTTTACCAACTGAGCTATCCTGACTCCTAGTGGTTGATGTTTTAGTAACACAAAGACTAGAAGATTCATTACATTGAAACAGTTTGTGGTCAAAGACATCACACTTATTCTCACAATGCCATGTAGTGAACATTTCGCCTGAACAGGGACTTGAACCCTGGACCCTCAGATTAAAAGTCTGATGCTCTACCGACTGAGCTATCCAGGCTCTGTGAGAGCAATTTTCTAGTCACACTGTCACACTTACACACACACACACACACACACACACACAAAAAAAAAAAACATAAATTCTCTGCTATAAAAGAAGACAAGGTTGAAAAGATCAAGAAAAACACAGAATATGTGTTTACCATCTGAACTATCTTGACTCCTAGTGGTTGATGTCTTAGTAACACAAAGACTAAAAGATAAAATACTATGAAACAGTTTGTGGTCCAAAACATCACACTTATTATCACAATGCCTTATAGGGAACATTTCACCTGAACAGGGACTTGAAACCTGGACCCTCAGATTAAAAGTCTGATGCTCTACCGACTGAGCTATCCAGGCTCTGTGAGCTCAGTTTTCTAATCACACACAAAAAACAAATAACATAAATTCTCTGCTATAAAAGAATACAAGGTTGAAAAGATCAAGAAAAACACAGAATATGTGTTTACCAACTGAACTATCCTGACTCCTAGTGGTTGATGTCTTAGTAACACAAAGACTAGAAGATGAAATACTATGAAACAGTTTGTGGTCAAAAACATCACGCTTATTATCACAATGCCTTATAGTGAACATTTTGCCTGAACAGGGACTTGAACCCTGGACCCTCTGATTAAAAGTCTGATGCTCTACCGACTGAGCTATCCAGGCTCTGTGAGAGCATTCTTCTAGTCACACAAAAAAAATCACATAAATTCTCTACTATAAAAGAAGAAAATGTTGAAAAGATCAAGAAAACCACAAAATATGTGTTTACCAACTGAGCTATCCTGACTCCTAGCGGTTGATGTCTTAGTAACACAAAGACTAGAAGATTCATTACAATGAAACAGTTTGTGGTCAAAGACATCACACTTATTCTCACAATGCCATGTAGTGAACATTTCGCCTGAACAGGGACTTGAACCCTGGACCCTCGGATTAAAAGTCTGATGCTCTACCGACTGAGCTATCCAGGCTTTGTGAGAGCAATTTTCTAGTCACACTTACACACACACACACACACACACACACACACACACACACACACACAAAAAAAACATAAATTCTCTGCTATAAAAGAAGACAAGGTTGAAAAGATCAAGAAAAACACAGAATATGTGTTTACCATCTGAACTATCTTGACTCCTAGTGGTTGATGTCTTAGTAACACAAAGACTAAAAGATAAAATACTATGAAACAGTTTGTGGTCCAAAACATCACACTTATTATCACAATGCCTTATAGGGAACATTTCACCTGAACAGGGACTTGAACCCTGGACCCTCAGATTAAAAGTCTGATGCTCTACCGACTGAGCTATCCAGGCTCTGTGAGTGCAATTTTCTAATCACACACAAAAAACAAATAACATAAATTCTCTGCTATAAAAGAATACAAGGTTGAAAAGATCAAGAAAAACACAGAATATGTGTTTACCAACTGAGCTATCCTTACTCCTAGTAGTTGATGTCATAGTAACACAAAGACTAGAAGATTCATTACAATGAAACAGTTCTTGGTCAAAAACATCACACTTATTCTCACAATGCTATATAGTGAACATTTCGCCTGAACAGGTACTTGAACCCTGGACCCTCAGATTAAAAGTCTGATGCTCTACCGACTGAGCTATCCAGGCTCTGTGAGAGCATTTTTCTTGTCACACAAAAAAAAATCACATAAATTCTCTACTATAAAAGAAGAAAATGTTGAAAAGATCAAGAAAACCACAAAATATGTGTTTGTCAACTGAGCTATCCTGACTCCTAGTGGTTGATGTCTTAGTAACACAAAGACTAGAAGATTCATTACAATGAAACAGTTTGTGGTCAAAAACATCACACTTATTCTCACAATGCCATGTAGTGAACATTTCGCCTGAACAGGGACTTGAACCCTGGACCCTCAGATTAAAAGTCTGATGCTCTACCGACTGAGCTATCCAGGCTCTGTTAGAGCAATTTTCTAGTCACACTTACACACACACACACACACACACACAAAAAAAACATAAATTCCACAGTTTGTGGTAAAAAACAGCACACTTATTATCACAATGCCTTATAGTGAACATTTCGCCTGAACAGGGACTTGAACCCTGGACCCTCAGATTAAAAGTCTGATGCTCTACCGACTGAGCTATCCAGTCTCTGTGCGAGCATTCTTCTAGTCACACAAAAAAATCACATAAATTATCTTCTTTAAAAGAAGAAAATGTTGAAAAGATCAAGAAAACCACTAAATATGTGTTAACCAACTGAGCTATCCTGACTCCTAGTGGTTGATGTCTTAGTAAGACAAAGACTAGAAGATTCATTACAATGAAACAGTTTGTGGTCAAAAACATCACACTTATTCTCACAATGCCATGTAGTGAACATTTCGCCTGAACAGGGACTTGAACCCTGGACCCTCAGATTAAAAGTCTGATGCTCTACTGACTGAGCTATAAAGGCTCTGTGAGAGCAATTTTCTAGTCACACTTACACACACACACACACACACACACACACACACACACACACACACACACAAAAACAAACATAAATTCTCTGCTATAAAAGAAGACAAGGTTGAAAAGATCAAGAAAAATACAGAATATGTGTTTACCATCTGAACTATCTTGACTCCTAGTGGTTGATGTCTTAGTAACACAAAGACTAAAAGATAAAATACTATGAAACAGTTTGTGGTCCAAAACATCACACTTATTATCACAATGCCTTATAGGGAACATTTCACCTGAACAGGGACTTGAACCCTGGATCCTCAGATTAAAAGTCTGATGCTCTACCGACTAAGCTATCCAGGCTCTGTGAGTGCAATTTTCTAATCACACACAAAAACAAATAACATAAATTCTCTGCTATAAAAGAATACAAGGTTGAAAAGATCAAGAAAAACACAGAATATGTGTTTACCAACTGAACTATCCTGACTCCTAGTGGTTGATGTCTTAGTAACACAAAGACTAGAAGATAAAATACTATGAAACAGTTTGTGGTCAAAAACATCACGCTTATTATCACAATGCCTTATAGTGAACATTTTGCCTGAACAGGGACTTGAACCCTGGACCCTCAGATTAAAAGTTTGATGCTCTACCGACTGAGCTATGCAGGATCTGTGAGAGCAAATTTCTAGTCACACACAAAAAACTAATAACATAAATTCTCTGCTATAAAAGAAGACAAGGTTGAAAAGATCAAGAAAAACACAGAATATGTGTTTACCAACTGAACTATCCTGACTCCTAGTGGTTGATGTCTTAGTAAGACAAAGACTAGAAGATAAAATACTATGAAACAGTTTGTGGTAAAAAAAAACATCACGCTTATTATCACAATGCCTTTATAGTGCACATTTCGCCTGAACAGGGACTTGAACCCTGGACCCTCAGATTAAAAGTCTGATGCTCTACCGACTGAGCTATCCAGGCTCTGTGAGAGCATTCTTCTAGTCACACAAAAAAATCACATAAATTCTCTACTATAAAAGAAGAAAATGTTGAAAAGATCAAGGAAACCACAAAATATGTGTTTACCAACTGAGCTATCCTGACTCCTAGTGGTTGATGTTTTAGTAACACAAAGACTAGAAGATTCATTACAATGAAACAGTTTGTGGTCAAAGACATCACACTTATTCTCACAATGCCATGTAGTGAACATTTCGCCTGAACAGGGACTTGAACCCTGGACCCTCAGATTAAAAGTCTGATGCTCTACCGACTGAGCTATCCAGGCTTTGTGAGAGCAATTTTCTAGTCACACACAAAAAACAAATAACATAAATTCTCTACTATAAAAGAAGACAAGGTTGAAAAGATCAAGAAAAACACAGAATATGTGTTTACCAACTGAACTATCCTCACTCCTAGTGGTTGATGTCTTAGTAACACAAAGACTAGAAGATAAAATACTATGAAACAGTTTGTGGTAAAAAACAGCACACTTATTATCACAATGCCTTATAGTGAACATTTCGCCTGAACAGGGACTTGAACCCTGGACCCTCAGATTAAAAGTCTGATGCTCTACCGACTGAGCTATCCAGGCTCTGTGATAGCATTCCTCTAGTCACACAAAAAAAACACATAAATTCTCTACTATAAAAGAAGAAAATGTTGAAAAGATCAAGAAAACCACAAAATATGTGTTTATCAACTGAGCTATCCTGACTCCTAGTGGTTGATGTCTTAGTAACACAAAGACTAGAAGATTCATTACACTGAAACAGTTTGTGGTCAAAAACATCACACTTATTCTCACAATGCCATGTTGTGAACATTTCGCCTGAAGAGGGACTTGAACCCTGGACCCTCAGATTAAAAGTCTGATGCTCTACCGACTGAGCTATCCAGGCTCTGTGAGAGCAATTTTCTAATCACACACAAAAAAAAGAATCACATAAATTCTCTGCTATAAAAGAATACAAGGTTGAAAAGATCAAGAAAAACACAGAATATGTGTTTACCAACTGAGCTATCCTGACTCCTAGTGGTTGATGTCTTAGTAACACAAAGAATAGAAGATAAAATACTATGAAACAGTTTGTGGTCAAAAACATCACGCTTATTATCACAATGCCTTATAGTGAACATTTTGCCTGAACAGGGACTTGAACCCTGGACCCTCAGATTAAAAGTCTGATGCTCTACCGACTGAGCTATGCAGGATCTGTGAGAGCAAATTTCTAGTCACACACAAAAAACAAATAACATAAATTCTCTGCTATAATAGAAGACAAGGTTGAAAAGATCAAGAAAACCACAAAATATGTGTTTACCAACTGAGCTATCCTGACTCCTAGTGGTTGATGTCTTAGTAACACAAAGACTAGAAGATTCATTACAATGAAACAGTTTGTGGTCAAAAACATCACACTTATTCTCACAATGCCATGTAGTGAACATTTCGCCTGAACAGGGACTTGAACCCTGGACCCTCAGATTAAAAGTCTGATGCTCTACCGACTGAGCTATCCAGGCTCTGTGAGAGCAATTTTCTAATCACACACAAAAAAAAAATCACATAAATTCTCTGCTATAAAAGAATACAAGGTTGAAAAGATCAAGAAAAACACAGAATATGTGTTTACCAACTGAACTATCCTGACTCCTAGTGGTTGATGTCTTAGTAAGACAAAGACTAGAAGATAAAATACTATGAAACAGTTTGTGGTTAAAAAAAAACATCACACTTATTATCACAATGCCTTTATAGTGCACATTTCGCCTGAACAGGGACTTGAACCCTGGACCCTCAGATTAAAAGTCTGATGCTCTACCGACTGAGCTATCCAGGCTCTGTGAGAGCATTCTTCTAGGCACACAAAAAAAATCACATAAATTCTCTACTATAAAAGAAGAAAATGTTGAAAAGATCAAGAAAACCACAAAATATGTGTTTACCAACTGAGCTATCCTGACTCCTAGCGGTTGATGTCTTAGTAACACAAAGACTAGAAGATTCATTACAATGAAACAGTTTGTGGTCAAAAACATCACGCTTATTATCACAATGCCTTATAGTGCACATTTCGCCTGAACAGGGACTTGAACCCTGGACCCTCAGATTAAAAGTCTGATGCTCTACCGACTGAGCTATCCAGGCTCTGTGAGAGCAATTTTCTAGTCACACACAAAAAACAAATAACATAAATTCTCTGCTATAAAAGAAAACAAGGTTGAAAAGATCAAGAAAAACACAGAATATGTGTTTACCATCTGAACTATCTTGACTCCTAGTGGTTGATGTCTTAGTAACACAAAGACTAAAAGATAAAATACTATGAAACAGTTTGTGGTCCAAAACATCACACTTATTATCACAATGCCTTATAGGGAACATTTCACCTGAACAGGGACTTGAACCCTGGACCCTCAGATTAAAAGTCTGATGCTCTACCGACTGAGCTATCCAGGCTCTGTGAGCTCAATTTTCTAATCACACACAAAAAACAAATAACATAAATTCTCTGCTATAAAAGAATACAAGGTTGAAAAGATCAAGAAAAACACAGAATATGTGTTTACCAACTGAACTATCCTGACTCCTAGTGGTTGATGTCTTAGTAACACAAAGACTAGAAGATGAAATACTATGAAACAGTTTGTGGTCAAAAACATCACGCTTATTATCACAATGCCTTATAGTGAACATTTTGCCTGAACAGGGACTTGAACCCTGGACCCTCAGATTAAAAGTCTGATGCTCTACCGACTGAGCTATCCAGGCTCTGTGAGAGCATTCTTCTAGTCACACAAAAAAAATCACATAAATTCTCTACTATAAAAGAAGAAAATGTTGAAAAGATCAAGAAAACCACAAAATATGTGTTTACCAACTGAGCTATCCTGACTCCTAGCGGTTGATGTCTTAGTAACACAAAGACTAGAAGATTCATTACAATGAAACAGTTTGTGGTCAAAGACATCACACTTATTCTCACAATGCCATGTAGTGAACATTTCGCCTGAACAGGGACTTGAACCCTGGACCCTCGGATTAAAAGTCTGATGCTCTACCGACTGAGCTATCCAGGCTCTGTGAGAGCAATTTTCTAGTCACACTTACACACACACACACACACACACACACACACACACACACACACACACACACACAAAAAAAAAACATAAATTCTCTGCTATAAAAGAAGACAAGGTTGAAAAGATCAAGAAAAACACAGAATATGTGTTTACCATCTGAACTATCTTGACTCCTAGTGGTTGATGTCTTAGTAACACAAAGACTAAAAGATAAAATACTATGAAACAGTTTGTGGTCCAAAACATCACACTTATTATCACAATGCCTTATAGTGAACATTTCACCTGAACAGGGACTTGAACCCTGGACCCTCAGATTAAAAGTCTGATGCTCTACCGACTGAGCTATCCAGGCTCTGTGAGTGCAATTTTCTAATCACACACAAAAAACAAATAACATAAATTCTCTGCTATAAAAGAATACAAGGTTGAAAAGATCAAGAAAAACACAGAATATGTGTTTACCAACTGAGCTATCCTTACTCCTAGTAGTTGATGTCATAGTTACACAAAGACTAGAAGATTCATTACAATGAAACAGTTCTTGGTCAAAAACATCACACTTATTCTCACAATGCTATATAGTGAACATTTTGCCTGAACAGGGACTTGAACCCAGGACCCTCAGATTAAAAGACTGATGCTCTACCGACTGAGCTATCCAGTCTCTGTGCGAGCATTCTTCTAGTCACACAAAAAAATCACATAAATTCTCTTCTTTAAAAGAAGAAAATGTTGAAAAGATCAAGAAAACCCACTAAATATGTGTTTACCAACTGAGCTATCCTGACTCCTAGTGGTTGATGTCTTAGTAACACAAAGTCTAGAAGATTCATTACAATGAAACAGTTTGTGGTCAAAAACATCACACTTATTCTCACAATGCCATGTAATGAACATTTCGCCTTAACAGGTACTTGAACCCTGGACCCTCAGATTAAAAGTCTGATGCTCTACCGACTGAGCTATCCAGGCTCTGTGAGAGCAATTTTCTAGTCACACTTACTTACTTACACACACACACACACACACAAAAACAAACATAAATTCTCTGCTATAAAAGAAGACAAGGTTGAAAAGATCAAGAAAAACACAGAATATGTGTTTACCATCTGAACTATCTTGACTCCTAGTGGTTGATGTCTTAGTAACACAAAGACTAAAAGATAAAATGCTATGAAACAGTTTGTGGTCCAAAACATCTCACTTATTATCACAATGCCTTATAGTGAACATTTTGCCTGAACAGGGACTTGAACCCTGGACCCTCAGATTAAAAGTCTGATGCTCTACCGACTGAGCTATCCAGGCTCTGTGAGTGCAATTTTCTAATCACACACAAAAAACAAATAACATAAATTCTCTGCTATAAAAGAAGACAAGGTTGAAAAGATCAAGAAAAACACAGAATATGTGTTTACCAACTGAACTATCCTGACTCCTAGTGGTTGATGTCTTAGTAAGACAAAGACTAGAAGATAAAATACTATGAAACAGTTTGTGGTAAAAAAAAACATCACACTTATTATCACAATGCCTTTATAGTGCACATTTCGCCTGAACAGGTACTTGAACCCTGGACCCTCAGATTAAAAGTCTGATGCTCTACCGACTGAGCTATCCAGGCTCTGTGAGAGCATTTTTCTTGTCACACAAAAAAAAATCACATAAATTCTCTACTATAAAAGAAGAAAATGTTGAAAAGATCAAGAAAACCACAAAATATGTGTTTGTCAACTGAGCTATCCTGACTCCTAGTGGTTGATGTCTTAGTAACACAAAGACTAGAAGATTCATTACAATGAAACAGTTTGTGGTCAAAAACATCACACTTATTCTCACAATGCCATGTAGTGAACATTTCGCCTGAACAGGGACTTGAACCCTGGACCCTCAGATTAAAAGTCTGATGCTCTACCGACTGAGCTATCCAGGCTCTGTGAGAGCAATTTTCTAGTCACACTTACACACACACACACACACACACACACACACACACACACACACACACACACAAAAAAAACATAAATTCCACAGTATGTGGTAAAAAACAGCACACTTATTATCACAATGCCTTATAGTGAACATTTCACCTGAACAGGGACTTGAACCCTGGACCCTCAGATTAAAAGTCTGATGCTTTACCGACTGAGCTATCCAGTCTCTGTGCGAGCATTCTTCTAGTCACACAAAAAAATCACATAAATTCTCTTCTTTAAAAGAAGAAAATGTTGAAAAGATCAAGAAAACCACTAAATATGTGTTTACCAACTGAGCTATCCTGACTCCTAGTGGTTGATGTCTTAGTAAGACAAAGACTAGAAAATTCATTACAATGAAACAGTTTGTGGTCAAAAACATCACACTTATTCTCACAATGCCATGTAGTGAACATTTCGCCTGAACAGGGACTTGAACCCTGGACCCTCAGATTAAAAGTCTGATGCTCTACTGACTGAGCTATAAAGGCTCTGTGAGAGCAATTTTCTAGTCACACTTACACACACACACACACACACACACACACACACACACACACACACACACACAAAAACAAACATAAATTCTCTGCTATAAAAGAAGACAAGGTTGAAAAGATCAAGAAAAACACAGAATATGTGTTTACCATCTGAACTATCTTGACTCCTAGTGGTTGATGTCTTAGTAACACAAAGACTAAAAGATAAAATACTATGAAACAGTTTGTGGTCCAAAACATCACACTTATTATCACAATGCCTTATAGGGAACATTTCACCTGAACAGGGACTTGAACCCTGGATCCTCAGATTAAAAGTCTGATGCTCTACCGACTAAGCTATCCAGGCTCTATGAGTGCAATTTTCTAATCACACACAAAAACAAATAACATAAATTCTCTGCTATAAAAGAATACAAGGTTGAAAAGATCAAGAAAAACACAGAATATGTGTTTACCAACTGAACTATCCTGACTCCTAGTGGTTGATGTCTTAGTAACACAAAGACTAGAAGATAAAATACTATGAAACAGTTTGTGGTCAAAAACATCACGCTTATTATCACAATGCCTTATAGTGAACATTTTGCCTGAACAGGGACTTGAACCCTGGACCCTCAGATTAAAAGCTTGATGCTCTACCGACTGAGCTATGCAGGATCTGTGAGAGCAAATTTCTAGTCACACACAAAAAACTAATAACATAAATTCTCTGCTATAAAAGAAGACAAGGTTGAAAAGATCAAGAAAAACACAGAATATGTGTTTACCAACTGAACTATCCTGACTCCTAGTGGTTGATGTCTTAGTAAGACAAAGACTAGAAGATAAAATACTATGAAACAGTTTGTGGTAAAAAAAAACATCACGCTTATTATCACAATGCCTTTATAGTGCACATTTCGCCTGAACAGGGACTTGAACCCTGGACCCTCAGATTAAAAGTCTGATGCTCTACCGACTGAGCTATCCAGGCTCTGTGAAAGCATTCTTCTAGTCACACAAAAAAATCACATAAATTCTCTACTATAAAAGAAGAAAATGTTGAAAAGATCAAGGAAACCACAAAATATGTGTTTACCAACTGAGCTATCCTGACTCCTAGTGGTTGATGTTTTAGTAACACAAAGACTAGAAGATTCATTACAATGAAACAGTTTGTGGTCAAAGACATCACACTTATTCTCACAATGCCATGTAGTGAACATTTCGCCTGAACAGGGACTTGAACCCTGGACCCTCAGATTAAAATTCTGATGCTCTACCGACTGAGCTATCCAGGCTCTGTGAGAGCATTTTTCTTGTCACACACAAAAAAATCACATAAATTCTCTACTATAAAAGAAGAAAATGTTGAAAAGATCAAGAAAACCACAAAATATGTGTTTATCAACTGAGCTATCCTGACTCCTAGTGGTTGATGTCTTAGTAACACAAAGACTAGAAGATTCATTACAATGAAACAGTATGTGGTCATCAAAAACATCACACTTATTATCACATTGCCATGTAGTGAACATTTCACCTGAACAGGAACTTGAACCCTGCACCCTCAGATTAAAAGTCTGATGCTGTACCGACTGAGCTATCCAGGCTCTGTGAGTGCAACTTTCTAGTCACACACAAAAAACAAATAACATAAATTCTCTGCTATAAAAGAATACAAGGTTAAAAAGATCAAGAAAAACACAGAATATGTGTTTACCAACTGAACTATCCTGACTCCTAGTGGTTGATGTCTTAGTAACATAAAGACTAGAAGATAAAATACTATGAAACAGTTTGTGGTCAAAAACATCACGCTTATTATCACAATGCCTTATAGTGAACATTTCGCCTGAACAGGGACTTGAACCCTGGACCCTCAGATTAAAAGTCTGATGCTCTACCGACTGAGCTATCCAGGCTCTGTGTGAGTACTCTTCTAGTCACACAAAAAAAATCACATAAATTCTCTTCTATAAAAGAAGAAAATGTTGAAAAGATCAAGAAAACCACAAAATATGTGTTTACCAACTGAGCTATCCTGACTCCTAGTGGTTGATGTCTTAGTAACACAAAGACTAGAAGATTCATTACAATGAAACAGTTTGTGGTCAAAAACATCACACTTATTCTCACAATGCCATGTTGTGAACATTTCGCCTGAAGAGGGACTTGAACCCTGGACCCTCAGATTAAAAGTCTGATGCTCTACCGACTGAGCTATCCAGGCTCTGTGAGAGCAATTTTCTAATCACACACAAAAAAAAGAATCACATAAATTCTCTGCTATAAAAGAATACAAGGTTGAAAAGATCAAGAAAAACACAGAATATGTGTTTACCAACTGAGCTATCCTGACTCCTAGTGGTTGATGTCTTAGTAACACAAAGAATAGAAGATAAAATACTATGAAACAGTTTGTGGTCAAAAACATCACGCTTATTATCACAATGCCTTATAGTGAACATTTTGCCTGAACAGGGACTTGAACCCTGGACCCTCAGATTAAAAGTCTGATGCTCTACCGACTGAGCTATGCAGGATCTGTGAGAGCAAAATTCTAGTCACACACAAAAAACAAATAACATAAATTCTCTGCTATAATAGAAGACAAGGTTGAAAAGATCAAGAAAACCACAAAATATGTGTTTACCAACTGAGCTATCCTGACTCCTAATGGTTGATGTCTTAGTAACACAAAGACTAGAAGATTCATTACAATGAAACAGTTTGTGGTCAAAAACATCACACTTATTCTCACAATGCCATATAGTGAACATTTCGCCTGAACAGGGACTTGAACCCTGGACCCTCAGATTAAAAGTCTGATGCTCTACCGACTGAGCTATCCAGGCTCTGTGAGAGCAATTTTCTAATCACACACAAAAAAAAAATCACATAAATTCTCTGCTATAAAAGAATACAAGGTTGAAAAGATCAAGAAAAACACAGAATATGTGTTTACCAAATGAACTATCCTGACTCCTAGTGGTTGATGTCTTAGTAAGACAAAGACTAGAAGATAAAATACTATGAAACAGTTTGTGGTAAAAAAAAACATCACACTTATTATCACAATGCCTTTATAGTGCACATTTCGCCTGAACAGGGACTTGAACCCTGGACCCTCAGATTAAAAGTCTGATGCTCTACCGACTGAGCTATCCAGGCTCTGTGAGAGCATTCTTCTAGGCACACAAAAAAAATCACATAAATTCTCTACTATAAAAGAAGAAAATGTTGAAAAGATCAAGAAAACCACAAAATATGTGTTTACCAACTGAGCTATCCTGACTCCTAGCGGTTGATGTCTTAGTAACACAAAGACTAGAAGATTCATTACAATGAAACAGTTTGTGGTCAAAAACATCACGCTTATTATCACAATGCCTTATAGTGCACATTTCGCCTGAACAGGGACTTGAACCCTGGACCCTCAGATTAAAAGTCTGATGCTCTACCGACTGAGCTATCCAGGCTCTGTGAGAGCAATTTTCTAGTCACACACAAAAAACAAATAACATAAATTCTCTGCTATAAAAGAAAACAAGGTTGAAAAGATCAAGAAAAACACAGAATATGTGTTTACCAACTGAACTATCCTCACTCCTAGTGGTTGATGTCTTAGTAACACAAAGACTAGAAGATAAAATACTATGAAACAGTTTGTGGTAAAAAAAACAGCACACTTATTATCACAATGCCTTATAGTGAACATTTCGCCTGAACAGGGACTTGAACCCTGGACCCTCAGATTAAAAGTCTGATGCTCTACCGACTGAGCTATCCAGGCTCTGTGAGAGCATTTTTCTTGTCACACAAAAAAAAATCACATAAATTCTCTACTATAAAAGAAGAAAATGTTGAAAAGATCAAGAAAACCACAAAATATGTGTTCATCAACTGATCTATCCTGACTCCTAGTGGTTGATGTCTTAGTAACACAAAGACTAGAAGATTCATTACAATGAAACAGTTTGTGGTCAAAAACATCACACTTTTTCTCACAATGCCATGTAGTGAACATTTCACCTGAACAGGGACTTGAACCCTGGACCCTCAGATTAAAAGTCTGATGCTCTACCGACTGAGCTATCCAGGCTCTGTGATAGCATTCCTCTAGTCACACAAAAAAAACACATAAATTCTCTACTATAAAAGAAGAAAATGTTGAAAAGATCAAGAAAACCACAAAATATGTGTTTACCAACTGAGCTATCCTGACTCCTAGTGGTTGATGTTTTAGTAACACAAAGACTAGAACATTCATTACAATGAAACAGTTTGTGGTCAAAGACATCACACTTATTCTCACAATGCCATGTAGTGAACATTTCGCCTGAACAGGGACTTGAACCCTGGACCCTCAGATTAAAAATCTGATGCTCTACCGACTGAGCTATCCAGGCTCTGTGAGAGCAATTTTCTAGTCACACACAAAAAACAAATAACATAAATTCTCTACTATAAAAGAAGACAAGGTTGAAAAGATCAAGAAAAACACAGAATATGTGTTTACCAACTGAACTATCCTG
>NC_079189.1:215334778-215397278 GCF_029499605.1 Hyla sarda
AGTAACACAAAGACTAGAAGATAAAATACTATGAAACAGTTTGTGGTAAAAAACAGCACACTTATTATCACAATGCCTTATAGTGAACATTTCGCCTGAACAGGGACTTGAACCCTGGACCCTCAGATTAAAAGTCTGATGCTCTACCGACTGAGCTATCCAGGCTCTGTGAGAGCATTTTTCTTGTCACACACAAAAAAATCACATAAATTCTCTACTATAAAAGAAGAAAATGTTGAAAAGATCAAGAAAACCACAAAATATGTGTTTATCAACTGAGCTATCCTGACTCCTAGTGGTTGATGTCTTAGTAACACAAAGACTAGAAGATTCATTACAATGAAACAGTTTGTGGTCAAAAACATCACACTTATTCTCACAATGCCATGTTGTGAACATTTCGCCTGAAGAGGGACTTGAACCCTGGACCCTCAGATTAAAAGTCTGATGCTCTACCGACTGAGCTATCCAGGCTCTGTGAGAGCAATTTTCTAATCACACACAAAAAAAAGAATCACATAAATTCTCTGCTATAAAAGAATACAAGGTTGAAAAGATCAAGAAAAACACAGAATATGTGTTTACCAACTGAGCTATCCTGACTCCTAGTGGTTGATGTCTTAGTAACACAAAGAATAGAAGATAAAATACTATGAAACAGTTTGTGGTCAAAAACATCACGCTTATTATCACAATGCCTTATAGTGAACATTTTGCCTGAACAGGGACTTGAACCCTGGACCCTCAGATTAAAAGTCTGATGCTCTACTGACTGAGCTATGCAGGATCTGTGAGAGCAAATTTCTAGTCACACACAAAAAACAAATAACATAAATTCTCTGCTATAATAGAAGACAAGGTTGAAAAGATCAAGAAAACCACAAAATATGTGTTTACCAACTGAGCTATCCTGACTCCTAGTGGTTGATGTCTTAGTAACACAAAGACTAGAAGATTCATTACAATGAAACAGTTTGTGGTCAAAAACATCACACTTATTCTCACAATGCCATGTAGTGAACATTTCGCCTGAACAGGGACTTGAACCCTGGACCCTCAGATTAAAAGTCTGATGCTCTACCGACTGAGCTATCCAGGCTCTGTGAGAGCAATTTTCTAATCACACACAAAAAAAAAATCACATAAATTCTCTGCTATAAAAGAATACAAGGTTGAAAAGATCAAGAAAAACACAGAATATGTGTTTACCAACTGAACTATCCTGACTCCTAGTGGTTGATGTCTTAGTAAGACAAAGACTAGAAGATAAAATACTATGAAACAGTTTGTGGTAAAAAAAAACATCACACTTATTATCACAATGCCTTTATAGTGCACATTTCGCCTGAACAGGGACTTGAACCCTGGACCCTCAGATTAAAAGTCTGATGCTCTACCGACTGAGCTATCCAGGCTCTGTGAGAGCATTCTTCTAGGCACACAAAAAAAATCACATAAATTCTCTACTATAAAAGAAGAAAATGTTGAAAAGATCAAGAAAACCACAAAATATGTGTTTACCAACTGAGCTATCCTGACTCCTAGCGGTTGATGTCTTAGTAACACAAAGACTAGAAGATTCATTACAATGAAACAGTTTGTGGTCAAAAACATCACGCTTATTATCACAATGCCTTATAGTGCACATTTCGCCTGAACAGGGACTTGAACCCTGGACCCTCAGATTAAAAGTCTGATGCTCTACCGACTGAGCTATCCAGGCTCTGTGAGAGCAATTTTCTAGTCACACACAAAAAACAAATAACATAAATTCTCTGCTATAAAAGAAAACAAGGTTGAAAAGATCAAGAAAAACACAGAATATGTGTTTACCATCTGAACTATCTTGACTCCTAGTGGTTGATGTCTTAGTAACACAAAGACTAAAAGATAAAATACTATGAAACAGTTTGTGGTCCAAAACATCACACTTATTATCACAATGCCTTATAGGGAAAATTTCACCTGAACAGGGACTTGAACCCTGGACCCTCAGATTAAAAGTCTGATGCTCTACCGACTGAGCTATCCAGGCTCTGTGAGCTCAATTTTCTAATCACACACAAAAAACAAATAACATAAATTCTCTGCTATAAAAGAATACAAGGTTGAAAAGATCAAGAAAAACACAGAATATGTGTTTACCAACTGAACTATCCTGACTCCTAGTGGTTGATGTCTTAGTAACACAAAGACTAGAAGATGAAATACTATGAAACAGTTTGTGGTCAAAAACATCACGCTTATTATCACAATGCCTTATAGTGAACATTTTGCCTGAACAGGGACTTGAACCCTGGACCCTCAGATTAAAAGTCTGATGCTCTACCGACTGAGCTATCCAGGCTCTGTGAGAGCATTCTTCTAGTCACACAAAAAAAATCACATAAATTCTCTACTATAAAAGAAGAAAATGTTGAAAAGATCAAGAAAACCACAAAATATGTGTTTACCAACTGAGCTATCCTGACTCCTAGCGGTTGATGTCTTAGTAACACAAAGACTAGAAGATTCATTACAATGAAACAGTTTGTGGTCAAAGACATCACACTTATTCTCACAATGCCATGTAGTGAACATTTCGCCTGAACAGGGACTTGAACCCTGGACCCTCGGATTAAAAGTCTGATGCTCTACCGACTGAGCTATCCAGGCTCTGTGAGAGCAATTTTCTAGTCACACTTACACACACACACACACACACACACACACACACACACACACACACACACAAAAAAAACATAAATTCTCTGCTATAAAAGAAGACAAGGTTGAAAAGATCAAGAAAAACACAGAATATGTGTTTACCATCTGAACTATCTTGACTCCTAGTGGTTGATGTCTTAGTAACACAAAGACTAAAAGATAAAATACTATGAAACAGTTTGTGGTCCAAAACATCACACTTATTATCACAATGCCTTATAGTGAACATTTCACCTGAACAGGGACTTGAACCCTGGACCCTCAGATTAAAAGTCTGATGCTCTACCGACTGAGCTATCCAGGCTCTGTGAGTGCAATTTTCTAATCACACACAAAAAACAAATAACATAAATTCTCTGCTATAAAAGAATACAAGGTTGAAAAGATCAAGAAAAACACAGAATATGTGTTTACCAACTGAGCTATCCTTACTCCTAGTAGTTGATGTCATAGTTACACAAAGACTAGAAGATTCATTACAATGAAACAGTTCTTGGTCAAAAACATCACACTTATTCTCACAATGCTATATAGTGAACATTTTGCCTGAACAGGGACTTGAACCCAGGACCCTCAGATTAAAATTCTGATGCTCTACCGACTGAGCTATCCAGTCTCTGTGCGAGCGTTCTTCTAGTCACACAAAAAAATCACATAAATTCTCTTCTTTAAAAGAAGAAAATGTTGAAAAGATCAAGAAAACCCACTAAATATGTGTTTACCAACTGAGCTATCCTGACTCCTAGTGGTTGATGTCTTAGTAACACAAAGTCTAGAAGATTCATTACAATGAAACAGTTTGTGGTCAAAAACATCACACTTATTCTCACAATGCCATGTAATGAACATTTCGCCTTTACAGGTACTTGAACCCTGGACCCTCAGATTAAAAGTCTGATGCTCTACCGACTGAGCTATCCAGGCTCTGTGAGAGCAATTTTCTAGTCACACTTACTTACACACACACACACACACACAAAAACAAACATAAATTCTCTGCTATAAAAGAAGACAAGGTTGAAAAGATCAAGAAAAACACAGAATATTTGTTTACCATCTGAACTATCTTGACTCCTAGTGGTTGATGTCTTAGTAACACAAAGACTAAAAGATAAAATGCTATGAAACAGTTTGTGGTCCAAAACATCTCACTTATTATCACAATGCCTTATAGTGAACATTTTGCCTGAACAGGGACTTGAACCCTGGACCCTCAGATTAAAAGTCTGATGCTCTACCGACTGAGCTATCCAGGCTCTGTGAGTGCAATTTTCTAATCACACACAAAAAACAAATAACATAAATTCTCTGCTATAAAAGAAGACAAGGTTGAAAAGATCAAGAAAAACACAGAATATGTGTTTACCAACTGAACTATCCTGACTCCTAGTGGTTGATGTCTTAGTAAGACAAAGACTAGAAGATAAAATACTATGAAACAGTTTGTGGTAAAAAAAAACATCACACTTATTATCACAATGCCTTTATAGTGCACATTTCGCCTGAACAGGTACTTGAACCCTGGACCCTCAGATTAAAAGTCTGATGCTCTACCGACTGAGCTATCCAGGCTCTGTGAGAGCATTTTTCTTGTCACACAAAAAAAAATCACATAAATTCTCTACTATAAAAGAAGAAAATGTTGAAAAGATCAAGAAAACCACAAAATATGTGTTTGTCAACTGAGCTATCCTGACTCCTAGTGGTTGATGTCTTAGTAACACAAAGACTAGAAGATTCATTACAATGAAACAGTTTGTGGTCAAAAACATCACACTTATTCTCACAATGCCATGTAGTGAACATTTCGCCTGAACAGGGACTTGAACCCTGGACCCTCAGATTAAAAGTCTGATGCTCTACCGACTGAGCTATCCAGGCTCTGTGAGAGCAATTTTCTAGTCACACTTACACACACACACACACACACACACACACACACACACAAAAAACATAAATTCCACAGTTTGTGGTAAAAAACAGCACACTTATTATCACAATGCCTTATAGTGAACATTTCGCCTGAACAGGGACTTGAACCCTGGACCCTCAGATTAAAAGTCTGATGCTCTACCGACTGAGCTATCCAGTCTCTGTGCGAGCATTCTTCTAGTCACACAAAAAAATCACATAAATTCTCTTCTTTAAAAGAAGAAAATGTTGAAAAGATCAAGAAAACCACTAAATATGTGTTTACCAACTGAGCTATCCTGACTCCTAGTGGTTGATGTCTTAGTAAGACAAAGACTAGAAGATTCATTACAATGAAACAGTTTGTGGTCAAAAACATCACACTTATTCTCACAATGCCATGTAGTGAACATTTCGCCTGAACAGGGACTTGAACCCTGGACCCTCAGATTAAAAGTCTGATGCTCTACTGACTGAGCTATAAAGGCTCTGTGAGAGCAATTTTCTAGTCACACTTACACACACACACACACACACACACACACACACACACACAAAAACAAACATAAATTCTCTGCTATAAAAGAAGACAAGGTTGAAAAGATCAAGAAAAACACAGAATATGTGTTTACCATCTGAACTATCTTGACTCCTAGTGGTTGATGTCTTAGTAACACAAAGACTAAAAGATAAAATACTATGAAACAGTTTGTGGTCCAAAACATCACACTTATTATCACAATGCCTTATAGGGAACATTTCACCTGAACAGGGACTTGAACCCTGGATCCTCAGATTAAAAGTCTGATGCTCTACCGACTAAGCTATCCAGGCTCTGTGAGTGCAATTTTCTAATCACACACAAAAACAAATAACATAAATTCTCTGCTATAAAAGAATACAAGGTTGAAAAGATCAAGAAAAACGCAGAATATGTGTTTACCAACTGAACTATCCTGACTCCTAGTGGTTGATGTCTTAGTAACACAAAGACTAGAAGATAAAATACTATGAAACAGTTTGTGGTCAAAAACATCACGCTTATTATCACAATGCCTTATAGTGAACATTTTGCCTGAACAGGGACTTGAACCCTGGACCCTCAGATTAAAAGCTTGATGCTCTACCGACTGAGCTATGCAGGATCTGTGAGAGCAAATTTCTAGTCACACACAAAAAACTAATAACATAAATTCTCTGCTATAAAAGAAGACAAGGTTGAAAAGATCAAGAAAAACACAGAATATGTGTTTACCAACTGAACTATCCTGACTCCTAGTGGTTGATGTCTTAGTAAGACAAAGACTAGAAGATAAAATACTATGAAACAGTTTGTGGTAAAAAAAAACATCACGCTTATTATCACAATGCCTTTATAGTGCACATTTCGCCTGAACAGGGACTTGAACCCTGGACCCTCAGATTAAAAGTCTGATGCTCTACCGACTGAGCTATCCAGGCTCTGTGAGAGCATTCTTCTAGTCACACAAAAAAATCACATAAATTCTCTACTATAAAAGAAGAAAATGTTGAAAAGATCAAGGAAACCACAAAATATGTGTTTACCAACTGAGCTATCCTGACTCCTAGTGGTTGATGTTTTAGTAACACAAAGACTAGAAGATTCATTACAATGAAACAGTTTGTGGTCAAAGACATCACACTTATTCTCACAATGCCATGTAGTGAACATTTCGCCAGAACAGGGACTTGAACCCTGGACCCTCAGATTAAAAGTCTGATGCTCTACCGACTGAGCTATCCAGGCTCTGTGAGAGCATTTTTCTTGTCACACACAAAAAAATCACATAAATTCTCTACTATAAAAGAAGAAAATGTTGAAAAGATCAAGAAAACCACAAAATATGTGTTTATCAACTGAGCTATCCTGACTCCTAGTGGTTGATGTCTTAGTAACACAAAGACTAGAAGATTCATTACAATGAAACAGTATGTGGTCATCAAAAACATCACACTTATTATCACATTGCCATGTAGTGAACATTTCACCTGAACAGGAACTTGAACCCTGCACCCTCAGATTAAAAGTCTGATGCTCTACCGACTGAGCTATCCAGGCTCTGTGAGTGCAACTTTCTAGTCACACACAAAAAACAAATAACATAAATTCTCTGCTATAAAAGAATACAAGGTTAAAAAGATCAAGAAAAACACAGAATATGTGTTTACCAACTGAACTATCCTGACTCCTAGTGGTTGATGTCTTAGTAACATAAAGACTAGAAGATAAAATACTATGAAACAGTTTGTGGTCAAAAACATCACGCTTATTATCACAATGCCTTATAGTGAACATTTCGCCTGAACAGGGACTTGAACCCTGGACCCTCAGATTAAAAGTCTGATGCTCTACCGACTGAGCTATCCAGGCTCTGTGTGAGTACTCTTCTAGTCACACAAAAAAAATCACATAAATTCTCTTCTATAAAAGAAGAAAATGTTGAAAAGATCAAGAAAACCACAAAATATGTGTTTACCAACTGAGCTATCCTGACTCCTAGTGGTTGATGTCTTAGTAACACAAAGACTAGAAGATTCATTACAATGAAACAGTTTGTGGTCAAAAACATCACACTTATTCTCACAATGCCATGTTGTGAACATTTCGCCTGAAGAGGGACTTGAACCCTGGACCCTCAGATTAAAAGTCTGATGCTCTACCGACTGAGCTATCCAGGCTCTGTGAGAGCAATTTTCTAATCACACACAAAAAAAAGAATCACATAAATTCTCTGCTATAAAAGAATACAAGGTTGAAAAGATCAAGAAAAACACAGAATATGTGTTTACCAACTGAGCTATCCTGACTCCTAGTGGTTGATGTCTTAGTAACACAAAGAATAGAAGATAAAATACTATGAAACAGTTTGTGGTCAAAAACATCACGCTTATTATCACAATGCCTTATAGTGAACATTTTGCCTGAACAGGGACTTGAACCCTGGACCCTCAGATTAAAAGTCTGATGCTCTACCGACTGAGCTATGCAGGATCTGTGAGAGCAAAATTCTAGTCACACACAAAAAACAAATAACATAAATTCTCTGCTATAATAGAAGACAAGGTTGAAAAGATCAAGAAAACCACAAAATATGTGTTTACCAACTGAGCTATCCTGACTCCTAGTGGTTGATGTCTTAGTAACACAAAGACTAGAAGATTCATTACAATGAAACAGTTTGTGGTCAAAAACATCACACTTATTCTCACAATGCCATGTAGTGAACATTTCGCCTGAACAGGGACTTGAACCCTGGACCCTCAGATTAAAAGTCTGATGCTCTACCGACTGAGCTATCCAGGCTCTGTGAGAGCAATTTTCTAATCACACACAAAAAAAAAATCACATAAATTCTCTGCTATAAAAGAATACAAGGTTGAAAAGATCAAGAAAAACACAGAATATGTGTTTACCAAATGAACTATCCTGACTCCTAGTGGTTGATGTCTTAGTAAGACAAAGACTAGAAGATAAAATACTATGAAACAGTTTGTGGTAAAAAAAAACATCACACTTATTATCACAATGCCTTTATAGTGCACATTTCGCCTGAACAGGGACTTGAACCCTGGACTTGAACCCTGTGAGAGCATTCTTCTAGTCACACAAAAAAAATCACATAAATTCTCTACTATAAAAGAAGAAAATGTTGAAAAGATCAAGAAAACCACAAAATATGTGTTTACCAACTGAGCTATCCTGACTCCTAGTGGTTGATGTTTTAGTAACACAAAGACTAGAAGATTCATTACAATGAAACAGTTTGTGGTCAAAGACATCACACTTATTCTCACAATGCCATGTAGTGAACATTTCGCCTGAACAGGGACTTGAACCCTGGACCCTCAGATTAAAAGTCTGATGCTCTACCGACTGAGCTATCCAGCCTCTGTGAGAGCAATTTTCTAGTCACACACACAAAAAACAAATAACATAAATTCTCTACTATAAAAGAAGACAAGGTTGAAAAGATCAAGAAAAACACAGAATATGTGTTTACCAACTGAACTATCCTCACTCCTAGTGGTTGATGTCTTAGTAACACAAAGACTAGAAGATAAATTACTATGAAACAGTTTGTGGTAAAAAACAGCACACTTATTATCACAATGCCTTATAGTGAACATTTCGCCTGAACAGGGACTTGAACCCTGGACCCTCAGATTAAAAGTCTGATGCTCTACCGACTGAGCTATCCAGGCTCTGTGAGAGCATTTTTCTTGTCACACAAAAAAAATCACATAAATTCTCTACTATAAAAGAAGAAAATGTTGAAAAGATCATGAAAACCACAAAATATGTGTTTGTCAACTGAGCTATCCTGACTCCTAGTGGTTGATGTCTTAGTAAAACAAAGACTAGAAGATTCATTACAATGAAACAGTTTGTGGTCAAAAACATCACACTTATTCTCACAATGCCATGTAGTGAACATTTCGCCTGAACAGGGACTTGAACCCTGGACCCTCAGATTAAAAGTCTGATGCTCTACCGACTGAGCTATCTAGGCTCTGTGAGAGCAATTTTCTAGTCACACTTACACACACACACACACACAAAAAAACAAACATAAATTCTCTGCTATAAAAGAAGACAAGGTTGAAAAGATCAAGAAAAACACAGAATATGTGTTTACCATCTGAACTATCTTGACTCCTAGTGGTTGATGTCTTAGTAACACAAAGACTAAAAGATAAAATGCTATGAAACAGTTTGTGGTCCAAAACATCACACTTATTATCACAATGCCTTATAGTGAACATTTTGCCTGAACAGGGACTTGAACCCTGGACCCTCAGATTAAAAGTCCGATGCTTTACCGACTGAGCTATCCAGGATCTGAGAGTGTAATTTTCTAATCACACACAAAAAACAAATAACATAAATTCTCTGCTATAAAAGAAGACAAGGTTGAAAAGATCAAGAAAAACACAGAATATGTGTTTACCAACTGAACTATCCTCACTCCTAGTGGTTGATGTCTTCGTAACACAAAGACTAGAAGATAAAATACTATGAAACAGTTTGTGGTAAAAAAACAGCACACTTATTATCACAATGCCTTATAGTGAACATTTCGCCTGAACAGGGACTTGAACCCTGGACCCTCAGATTAAAAGTCTGATGCTCTACCGACTGAGCTATCCAGGCTCTGTGAGAGCATTTTTCTTGTCACACAAAAAAAAATCACATAAATTCTCTACTATAAAAGAAGAAAATGTTGAAAAGATCAAGAAAACCACAAAATATGTGTTTATCAACTGAGCTATCCTGACTCCTAGTGGTTGATGTCTTAGTAACACAAAGACTAGAAGATTCATTACAATGAAACAGTATGTGGTCATCAAAAACATCACACTTATTATCACAATGCCATGTAGTGAACATTTCACCTGAACAGGAACTTGAACCCTGCACCCTCAGATTAAAAGTCTGATGCTCTACCGACTGAGCTATCCAGGCTCTGTGAGTGCAACTTTCTAGTCACACACAAAAAACAAATAACATAAATTCTCTGCTATAAAAGAATACAAGGTTAAAAAGATCAAGAAAAACACAGAACATGTGTTTACCAACTGAACTATCCTGACTCCTAGTGGTTGATGTCTTAGTAACACAAAGACTAGAAGATAAAATACTATGAAACAGTTTGTGGTCAAAAACATCACGCTTATTATCACAATGCCTTATAGTGAACATTTCGCCTGAACAGGGACTTGAACCCTGGACCCTCAGATTAAAAGTCTGATGCTCTACCGACTGAGCTATCCAGGCTCTGTGTGAGTACTCTTCTAGTCACACAAAAAAAATCACATAAATTCTCTTCTATAAAAGAAGAAAATGTTGAAAAGATCAAGAAAACCACAAAATATGTGTTTACCAACTGAGCTATCCTGACTCCTAGTGGTTGATGTCTTAGTAACACAAAGACTAGAAGATTCATTACAATGAAACAGTTTGTGGTCAAAAACATCACACTTATTCTCACAATGCCATGTAGTGAACATTTCGCCTGAACAGGGACTTGAACCCTGGACCCTGAGATTAAAAGTCTGATGCTCTACCGACTGAGCTATCCAGGCTCTGTGAGAGCAATTTTCTAGTCACACACAAAAAACAAATAACATAAATTCTCTGCTATAAAAGAAAACAAGGTTGAAAAGATCAAGAAAAACACAGAATATGTGTTTACCAACTGAACTATCCTCACTCCTAGTGGTTGATGTCTTAGTAACACAAAGACTAGAAAATAAAATACTATGAAACAGTTTGTGGTAAAAAAAACAGCACACTTATTATCACAATGCCTTATAGTGAACATTTCGCCTGAACAGGGACTTGAACCCTGGACCCTCAGATTAAAAGTCTGATGCTCTACCGACTGAGCTATCCAGGCTCTGTGAGAGCATTTTTCTTGTCACACAAAAAAAAAATCACATAAATTCTCTACTATAAAAGAAGAAAATGTTGAAAAGATCAAGAAAACCACAAAATATGTGTTCATCAACTGAGCTATCCTGACTCCTAGTGGTTGATGTCTTAGTAACACAAAGACTAGAAGATTCATTACAATGAAACAGTTTGTGGTCAAAAACATCAAACTTTTTCTCACAATGCCATGTAGAGAACATTATGCCTGAACAGGGACTTGAACCCTGGACCCTCAGATTAAAAGTCTGATGCTCTACCGACTGAGCTATCCAGGCTCTGTGATAGCATTCCTCTAGTCACACAAAAAAATCACAGAGATTCTCTACTATAAAAGAAGAAAATGTTGAAAAGATCAAGAAAACCACAAAATATGTGTTTACCAACTGAGCTATCCTGACTCCTAGTGGTTGATGTTTTAGTAACACAAAGACTAGAAGATTCATTACAATGAAACAGTTTGTGGTCAAAGACATCACACTTATTCTCACAATGCCATGTAGTGAACATTTCGCCTGAACAGGGACTTGAACCCTGGACCCTCAGATTAAAAGTCTGATGCTCTACCGACTGAGCTATCCAGCCTCTGTGAGAGCAATTTTCTAGTCACACACAAAAAACAAATAACATAAATTCTCTACTATAAAAGAAGACAAGGTTGAAAAGATCAAGAAAAACACAGAATATGTGTTTACCAACTGAACTATCCTCACTCCTAGTGGTTGATGTCTTAGTAACACAAAGACTAGAAGATAAAATACTATGAAACAGTTTGTGGTAAAAAACAGCACACTTATTATCACAATGCCTTATAGTGAACATTTCACCTGAACAGGGACTTGAACCCTGGACCCTCAGATTAAAAGTCTGATGCTCTACCGACTGAGCTATCCAGGCTCTGTGAGAGCATTTTTCTTGTCACACACAAAAAAATCACATAAATTCTCTACTATAAAAGAAGAAAATGTTGAAAAGATCAAGAAAACCACAAAATATGTGTTTATAAACTGAGCTATCCTGACTCCTAGTGGTTGATGTCTTAGTAACACAAAGACTAGAAGATTCATTACAATGAAACAGTATGAGGTCATCAAAAACATCACACTTATTCTCACAATGCCATGTAGTGAACATTTCACCTGAACAGGAACTTGAACCCTGCACCCTCAGATTAAAAGTCTGATGCTCTACCGACTGAGCTATCCAGGCTCTGTGAGTGCAACTTTCTAGTCACACACAAAAAACAAATAACATAAATTCTCTGCTATAAAAGAATACAAGGTTAAAAAGATCAAGAAAAACACAGAATATGTGTTTACCAACTGAACTATCCTGACTCCTAGTGGTTGATGTCTTAGTAACACAAAGACTAGAAGATAAAATACTATGAAACAGTTTGTGGTCAAAAACATCACACTTATTATCACAATGCCTTATAGTGAACATTTCGCCTGAACAGGGACTTGAACCCTGGACCCTCAGATTAAAAGTCTGATGCTCTACCGACTGAGCTATCCAGGCTCTGTGTGAGTACTCTTCTAGTCACACAAAAAAATCACATAAATTCTCTTCTATAAAAGAAGAAAATGTTGAAAAGATCAAGAAAACCACAAAATATGTGTTCATCAACTGATCTATCCTGACTCCTAGTGGTTGATGTCTTAGTAACACAAAGACTAGAAGATTCATTACAATGAAACAGTTTGTGGTCAAAAACATCACACTTTTTCTCACAATGCCATGTAGTGAACATTTTGCCTGAACAGGGACTTGAACCCTGGACCCTCAGATTAAAAGTCTGATGCTCTACCGACTGAGCTATCCTGGCTCTGTGATAGCATTCCTCCAGTCACACAAAAAAAACACATAAATTCTCTACTATAAAAGAAGAAAATGTTGAAAAGATCAAGAAAACCACAAAATATGTGTTTACCAACTGATCTATCCTGACTCCTAGTGGTTGATGTCTTAGTAACACAAAGACTAGAAGATTCATTACAATGAAACAGTTTGTGGTCAAAGACATCACACTTATTCTCACAATGCCATGTAGTGAACATTTCGCCTGAACAGGGACTTGAACCCTGGACCCTGAGATTAAAAGTCTGATGCTCTACCGACTGAGCTATCCAGGCTCTGTGAGAGCAATTTTCTAATCACACACAAAAAAAAACAATCACATAAATTCTCTGCTATAAAAGAATACAAGGTTGAAAAGATCAAGAAAACCACAAAATATGTGTTTGTCAACTGAGCTATCCTGACTCCTAGTGGTTGATGTCTTAGTAAAACAAAGACTAGAAGATTCATTACAATGAAACAGTTTGTGGTCAAAAACATCACACTAATTCTCACAATGCCATGTAGTGAACATTTCGCCTGAACAGGGACTTGAACCCTGGACCCTGAGATTAAAAGTCTGATGCTCTACCGACTGAGCTATCCAGGCTCTGTGAGAGCAATTTTCTAATCACACACAAAAAAAAAATCACATAAATTCTCTGCTATAAAAGAATACAAGGTTGAAAAGATCAAGAAAAACACAGAATATGTGTTTACCAACTGAGCTATCCTGACTCCTAGTGGTTGATGTCTTAGTAACACAAAGACTAGAAGATAAAATACTATGAAACAGTTTGTGGTCAAAAACATCACGCTTATTATCACAATGCCTTATAGTGAACATTTTGCCTGAACAGGGACTTGAACCCTGGACCCTCAGATTAAAAGTCTGATGCTCTACCGACTGAGCTATCCAGGCTCTGTGAGAGCAATTTTCTAGTCACACACAAAAAACAAATAACATAAATTCTCTGCTATAAAAGAAAACAAGGTTGAAAAGATCAAGAAAAACACAGAATATGTGTTTACCAACTGAACTATCCTCACTCCTAGTGGTTGATGTCTTAGTAACACAAAGACTAGAAGATAAATTACTATGAAACAGTTTGTGGTAAAAAACAGCACACTTATTATCACAATGCCTTATAGTGAACATTTCGCCTGAACAGGGACTTGAACCCTGGACCCTCAGATTAAAAGTCTGATGCTCTACCGACTGAGCTATCCAGGCTCTGTGAGAGCAATTTTCTAATCACACACAAAAAAAATCACATAAATTCTCTACTATAAAAGAAGAAAATGTTGAAAAGATCATGAAAACCACAAAATATGTGTTTGTCAACTGAGCTATCCTGACTCCTAGTGGTTGATGTCTTAGTAAAACAAAGACTAGAAGATTCATTACAATGAAACAGTTTGTGGTCAAAAACATCACACTTATTCTCACAATGCCATGTAGTGAACATTTCGCCTGAACAGGGACTTGAACCCTGGACCCTCAGATTAAAAGTCTGATGCTCTACCGACTGAGCTATCTAGGCTCTGTGAGGGCAATTTTCTAGTCACACTTACACACACACACACACACAAAAAAACAAACATAAATTCTCTGCTATAAAAGAAGACAAGGTTGAAAAGATCAAGAAAAACACAGAATATGTGTTTACCATCTGAACTATCTTGACTCCTAGTGGTTGATGTCTTAGTAACACAAAGACTAAAAGATAAAATGCTATGAAACAGTTTGTGGTCCAAAACATCACACTTATTATCACAATGCCTTATAGTGAACATTTTGCCTGAACAGGGACTTGAACCCTGGACCCTCAGATTAAAAGTCCGATGCTCTACCGACTGAGCTATCCAGGATCTGAGAGTGTAATTTTCTAATCACACACAAAAAACAAATAACATAAATTCTCTGCTATAAAAGAAGACAAGGTTGAAAAGATCAAGAAAAACACAGAATATGTGTTTACCAACTGAACTATCCTCACTCCTAGTGGTTGATGTCTTAGTAACACAAAGACTAGAAGATAAAATACTATGAAACAGTTTGTGGTAAAAAAACAGCACACTTATTATCACAATGCCTTATAGTGAACATTTCGCCTGAACAGGGACTTGAACCCTGGACCCTCAGATTAAAAGTCTGATGCTCTACCGACTGAGCTATCCAGGCTCTGTGAGAGCATTTTTCTTGTCACACAAAAAAAAATCACATAAATTCTCTACTATAAAAGAAGAAAATGTTGAAAAGATCAAGAAAACCACAAAATATGTGTTTATCAACTGAGCTATCCTGACTCCTAGTGGTTGATGTCTTAGTAACACAAAGACTAGAAGATTCATTACAATGAAACAGTATGTGGTCATCAAAAACATCACACTTATTATCACAATGCCATGTAGTGAACATTTCACCTGAACAGGAACTTGAACCCTGCACCCTCAGATTAAAAGTCTGATGCTCTACCGACTGAGCTATCCAGGCTCTGTGAGTGCAACTTTCTAGTCACACACAAAAAACAAATAACATAAATTCTCTGCTATAAAAGAATACAAGGTTAAAAAGATCAAGAAAAACACAGAACATGTGTTTACCAACTGAACTATCCTGACTCCTAGTGGTTGATGTCTTAGTAACACAAAGACTAGAAGATAAAATACTATGAAACAGTTTGTGGTCAAAAACATCACGCTTATTATCACAATGCCTTATAGTGAACATTTCGCCTGAACAGGGACTTGAACCCTGGACCCTCAGATTAAAAGTCTGATGCTCTACCGACTGAGCTATCCAGGCTCTGTGAGAGCATTTTTCTTGTCACACAAAAAAAAAATCACATAAATTCTCTACTATAAAAGAAGAAAATGTTGAAAAGATCAAGAAAACCACAAAATATGTGTTCATCAACTGAGCTATCCTGACTCCTAGTGGTTGATGTCTTAGTAACACAAAGACTAGAAGATTCATTACAATGAAACAGTTTGTGGTCAAAAACATCAAACTTTTTCTCACAATGCCATGTAGAGAACATTATGCCTGAACAGGGACTTGAACCCTGGACCCTCAGATTAAAAGTCTGATGCTCTACCGACTGAGCTATCCAGGCTCTGTGATAGCATTCCTCTAGTCACACAAAAAAATCACAGAGATTCTCTACTATAAAAGAAGAAAATGTTGAAAAGATCAAGAAAACCACAAAATATGTGTTTACCAACTGAGCTATCCTGACTCCTAGTGGTTGATGTTTTAGTAACACAAAGACTAGAAGATTCATTACAATGAAACAGTTTGTGGTCAAAGACATCACACTTATTCTCACAATGCCATGTAGTGAACATTTCGCCTGAACAGGGACTTGAACCCTGGACCCTCAGATTAAAAGTCTGATGCTCTACCGACTGAGCTATCCAGCCTCTGTGAGAGCAATTTTCTAGTCACACACAAAAAACAAATAACATAAATTCTCTACTATAAAAGAAGACAAGGTTGAAAAGATCAAGAAAAACACAGAATATGTGTTTACCAACTGAACTATCCTCACTCCTAGTGGTTGATGTCTTAGTAACACAAAGACTAGAAGATAAAATACTATGAAACAGTTTGTGGTAAAAAACAGCACACTTATTATCACAATGCCTTATAGTGAACATTTCACCTGAACAGGGACTTGAACCCTGGACCCTCAGATTAAAAGTCTGATGCTCTACCGACTGAGCTATCCAGGCTCTGTGAGAGCATTTTTCTTGTCACACACAAAAAAATCACATAAATTCTCTACTATAAAAGAAGAAAATGTTGAAAAGATCAAGAAAACCACAAAATATGTGTTTATAAACTGAGCTATCCTGACTCCTAGTGGTTGATGTCTTAGTAACACAAAGACTAGAAGATTCATTACAATGAAACAGTATGAGGTCATCAAAAACATCACACTTATTCTCACAATGCCATGTAGTAAACATTTCACCTGAACAGGAACTTGAACCCTGCACCCTCAGATTAAAAGTCTGATGCTCTACCGACTGAGCTATCCAGGCTCTGTGAGTGCAACTTTCTAGTCACACACAAAAAACAAATAACATAAATTCTCTGCTATAAAAGAATACAAGGTTAAAAAGATCAAGAAAAACACAGAATATGTGTTTACCAACTGAACTATCCTGACTCCTAGTGGTTGATGTCTTAGTAACACAAAGACTAGAAGATAAAATACTATGAAACAGTTTGTGGTCAAAAACATCACACTTATTATCACAATGCCTTATAGTGAACATTTCGCCTGAACAGGGACTTGAACCCTGGACCCTCAGATTAAAAGTCTGATGCTCTACCGACTGAGCTATCCAGGCTCTGTGTGAGTACTCTTCTAGTCACACAAAAAAATCACATAAATTCTCTTCTATAAAAGAAGAAAATGTTGAAAAGATCAAGAAAACCACAAAATATGTGTTCATCAACTGATCTATCCTGACTCCTAGTGGTTGATGTCTTAGTAACACAAAGACTAGAAGATTCATTACAATGAAACAGTTTGTGGTCAAAAACATCACACTTTTTCTCACAATGCCATGTAGTGAACATTTTGCCTGAACAGGGACTTGAACCCTGGACCCTCAGATTAAAAGTCTGATGCTCTACCGACTGAGCTATCCTGGCTCTGTGATAGCATTCCTCCAGTCACACAAAAAAAACACATAAATTCTCTACTATAAAAGAAGAAAATGTTGAAAAGATCAAGAAAACCACAAAATATGTGTTTACCAACTGATCTATCCTGACTCCTAGTGGTTGATGTCTTAGTAACACAAAGACTAGAAGATTCATTACAATGAAACAGTTTGTGGTCAAAGACATCACACTTATTCTCACAATGCCATGTAGTGAACATTTCGCCTGAACAGGGACTTGAACCCTGGACCCTGAGATTAAAAGTCTGATGCTCTACCGACTGAGCTATCCAGGCTCTGTGAGAGCAATTTTCTAATCACACACAAAAAAAAACAATCACATAAATTCTCTGCTATAAAAGAATACAAGGTTGAAAAGATCAAGAAAACCACAAAATATGTGTTTGTCAACTGAGCTATCCTGACTCCTAGTGGTTGATGTCTTAGTAAAACAAAGACTAGAAGATTCATTACAATGAAACAGTTTGTGGTCAAAAACATCACACTAATTCTCACAATGCCATGTAGTGAACATTTCGCCTGAACAGGGACTTGAACCCTGGACCCTGAGATTAAAAGTCTGATGCTCTACCGACTGAGCTATCCAGGCTCTGTGAGAGCAATTTTCTAATCACACACAAAAAAAAAATCACATAAATTCTCTGCTATAAAAGAATACAAGGTTGAAAAGATCAAGAAAAACACAGAATATGTGTTTACCAACTGAGCTATCCTGACTCCTAGTGGTTGATGTCTTAGTAACACAAAGACTAGAAGATAAAATACTATGAAACAGTTTGTGGTCAAAAACATCACGCTTATTATCACAATGCCTTATAGTGAACATTTTGCCTGAACAGGGACTTGAACCCTGGACCCTCAGATTAAAAGTCTGATGCTCTACCGACTGAGCTATCCAGGCTCTGTGAGAGCAATTTTCTAGTCACACACAAAAAACAAATAACATAAATTCTCTGCTATAAAAGAAAACAAGGTTGAAAAGATCAAGAAAAACACAGAATATGTGTTTACCAACTGAACTATCCTCACTCCTAGTGGTTGATGTCTTAGTAACACAAAGACTAGAAGATAAATTACTATGAAACAGTTTGTGGTAAAAAACAGCACACTTATTATCACAATGCCTTATAGTGAACATTTCGCCTGAACAGGGACTTGAACCCTGGACCCTCAGATTAAAAGTCTGATGCTCTACCGACTGAGCTATCCAGGCTCTGTGAGAGCAATTTTCTAATCACACACAAAAAAAATCACATAAATTCTCTACTATAAAAGAAGAAAATGTTGAAAAGATCATGAAAACCACAAAATATGTGTTTGTCAACTGAGCTATCCTGACTCCTAGTGGTTGATGTCTTAGTAAAACAAAGACTAGAAGATTCATTACAATGAAACAGTTTGTGGTCAAAAACATCACACTTATTCTCACAATGCCATGTAGTGAACATTTCGCCTGAACAGGGACTTGAACCCTGGACCCTCAGATTAAAAGTCTGATGCTCTACCGACTGAGCTATCTAGGCTCTGTGAGGGCAATTTTCTAGTCACACTTACACACACACACACACACAAAAAAACAAACATAAATTCTCTGCTATAAAAGAAGACAAGGTTGAAAAGATCAAGAAAAACACAGAATATGTGTTTACCATCTGAACTATCTTGACTCCTAGTGGTTGATGTCTTAGTAACACAAAGACTAAAAGATAAAATGCTATGAAACAGTTTGTGGTCCAAAACATCACACTTATTATCACAATGCCTTATAGTGAACATTTTGCCTGAACAGGGACTTGAACCCTGGACCCTCAGATTAAAAGTCCGATGCTCTACCGACTGAGCTATCCAGAATCTGAGAGTGTAATTTTCTAATCACACACAAAAAACAAATAACATAAATTCTCTGCTATAAAAGAAGACAAGGTTGAAAAGATCAAGAAAAACACAGAATATGTGTTTACCAACTGAACTATCCTCACTCCTAGTGGTTGATGTCTTAGTAACACAAAGACTAGAAGATAAAATACTATGAAACAGTTTGTGGTAAAAAAACAGCACACTTATTATCACAATGCCTTATAGTGAACATTTCGCCTGAACAGGGACTTGAACCCTGGACCCTCAGATTAAAAGTCTGATGCTCTACCGACTGAGCTATCCAGGCTCTGTGAGAGCATTTTTCTTGTCACACAAAAAAAAATCACATAAATTCTCTACTATAAAAGAAGAAAATGTTGAAAAGATCAAGAAAACCACAAAATATGTGTTTATCAACTGAGCTATCCTGACTCCTAGTGGTTGATGTCTTAGTAACACAAAGACTAGAAGATTCATTACAATGAAACAGTATGTGGTCATCAAAAACATCACACTTATTATCACAATGCCATGTAGTGAACATTTCACCTGAACAGGAACTTGAACCCTGCACCCTCAGATTAAAAGTCTGATGCTCTACCGACTGAGCTATCCAGGCTCTGTGAGTGCAACTTTCTAGTCACACACAAAAAACAAATAACATAAATTCTCTGCTATAAAAGAATACAAGGTTAAAAAGATCAAGAAAAACACAGAACATGTGTTTACCAACTGAACTATCCTGACTCCTAGTGGTTGATGTCTTAGTAACACAAAGACTAGAAGATAAAATACTATGAAACAGTTTGTGGTCAAAAACATCACGCTTATTATCACAATGCCTTATAGTGAACATTTCGCCTGAACAGGGACTTGAACCCTGGACCCTCAGATTAAAAGTCTGATGCTCTACCGACTGAGCTATCCAGGCTCTGTGTGAGTACTCTTCTAGTCACACAAAAAAAATCACATAAATTCTCTTCTATAAAAGAAGAAAATGTTGAAAAGATCAAGAAAACCACAAAATATGTGTTTACCAACTGAGCTATCCTGACTCCTAGTGGTTGATGTCTTAGTAACACAAAGACTAGAAGATTCATTACAATGAAACAGTTTGTGGTCAAAAACATCACACTTATTCTCACAATGCCATGTAGTGAACATTTTGCCTGAACAGGGACTTGAACCCTGGACCCTGAGATTAAAAGTCTGATGCTCTACCGACTGAGCTATCCAGGCTCTGTGAGAGCAATTTTCTAATCACACACAAAAAAAAAATCACATAAATTCTCTGCTATAAAAGAATACAAGGTTGAAAAGATCAAGAAAAACACAGAATATGTGTTTACCAACTGAGCTATCCTGACTCCTAGTGGTTGATGTCTTAGTAACAGAAAGAATAGAAGATAAAATATTATGAAACAGTTTGTGGTCAAAAACATCACGCTTATTATCACAATGCCTTATAGTGAACATTTCGCCTGAACAGGGACTTGAACCCTGGACCCTCAGATTAAAAGTCTGATGCTCTACCGACTGAGCTATCCAGGCTCTGTGAGAGCATTTTTCTTGTCACACAAAAAAAAATCACATAAATTATCTACTATAAAAGAAGAAAATGTTGAAAAGATCAAGAAAACCACAAAATATGTGTTTACCAACTGAGCTATCCTGACTCCTAGTGGTTGATGTCTTAGTAACACAAAGACTAGAAGATTCATTACAATGAAACAGTATGTGGTCATCAAAAACATCACACTTATTATCACAATGCCATGTAGTGAACATTTCACCTGAACAGGAACTTGAACCCTGCACCCTCAGATTAAAAGTCTGATGCTCTACCGACTGAGCTATCCAGGCTCTGTGAGTGCAACTTTCTAGTCACACACAAAAAACAAATAACATAAATTCTCTGCTATAAAAGAATACAAGGTTAAAAAGATCAAGAAAAACACAGAATATGTGTTTACCAACTGAACTATCCTGACTCCTAGTGGTTGATGTCTTGGTAACACAAAGACTAGAAGATAAAATACTATGAAACAGTTTGTGGTCAAAAACATCACACTTATTATCACAATGCCTTATAGTGAACATTTCGCCTGAACAGGGACTTGAACCCTGGACCCTCAGATTAAAAGTCTGATGCTCTACCGACTGAGCTATCCAGGCTCTGTGTGAGTACTCTTCTAGTCACACAAAAAAATCACATAAATTCTCTTCTATAAAAGAAGAAAATGTTGAAAAGATCAAGAAAACCACAAAATATGTGTTTACCAACTGAGCTATCCTGACTCCTAGTGGTTGATGTCTTAGTAACACAAAGACTAGAAGATTCATTACAATGAAACAGTTTGTGGTCAAAAACATCACACTTATTCTCACAATGCCATGTAGTGAACATTTCGCCTGAACAGGGACTTGAACCCTGGACCCTCAGATTAAAAGTCTGATGCTCTACCGACTGAGCTATCCAGGCTCTGAGAGAGCAATTTTCTAATCACACACAAAAAAAAAAATCACATAAATTCTCTGCTATAAAAGAATACAAGGTTGAAAAGATCAAGAAAAACACAGAATATGTGTTTACCAACTGAGCTATCCTGACTCCTAGTGGTTGATGTCTTAGTAACACAAAGAATAGAAGATAAAATACTATGAAACAGTTTGTGGTCAAAAACATCACGCTTATTATCACAATGCCTTATAGTGAACATTTTGCCTGAACAGGGACTTGAACCCTGGACCCTCAGATTAAAAGTCTGATGCTCTACCGACTGAGCTATGCAGGATCTGTGAGAGCAAATTTCTAGTCACACACAAAAAACAAATAACATAAATTCTCTGCTATAATAGAAGACGAGGTTGAAAAGATCAAGAAAAGCACAAAAAATGTGTTTACCAACTGAGCTATCCTGACTCCTAGTGGTTGATGTCTTAGTAACACAAAGACTAGAAGATTCATTACAATGAAACAATTTGTGGTCAAAAACATCACACTTATTCTCACAATGCCATGTAGTGAACATTTCGCCTGAACAGGGACTTGAACCCTGGACCCTCAGATTAAAAGTCTGATGCTCTACCGACTGAGCTATCCAGGCTCTGTGAGAGCAATTTTCTAATCACACACAAAAAAAAATCACATAAATTCTCTGCTATAAGAGAATACAAGGTTGAAAAGATCAAGAAAAACACAGAATATGTGTTTACCAACTGAGCTATCCTGACTCCTAGTGGTTGATGTCTTAGTAACACAAAGACTAGAAGATAAAATACTATGAAACAGTTTGTGGTCAAAAACATCACGCTTATTATCACAATGCCTTATAGTGAACATTTTGCCTGAACAGGGACTTGAACCCTGGACCCTCAGATTAAAAGTCTGATGCTCTACCGACTGAGCTATCCAGGCTCTGTGACAGCAATTTTCTAGTCACACACAAAAAACAAATAACATAAATTCTCTGCTATAAAAGAAAACAAGGTTGAAAAGATCAAGAAAAACACAGAATATGTGTTTACCAACTGAACTATCCTCACTCCTAGTGGTTGATGTCTTAGTAACACAAAGACTAGAAAATAAAATACTATGAAACAGTTTGTGGTAAAAAAAACAGCACACTTATTATCACAATGCCTTATAGTGAACATTTCGCCTGAACAGGGACTTGAACCCTGGACCCTCAGATTAAAAGTCTGATGCTCTACCGACTGAGCTATCCAGGCTCTGTGAGAGCATTTTTCTTGTCACACAAAAAAAAAATCACATAAATTCTCTACTATAAAAGAAGAAAATGTTGAAAAGATCAAGAAAACCACAAAATATGTGTTCATCAACTGAGCTATCCTGACTCCTAGTGGTTGATGTCTTAGTAACACAAAGACTAGAAGATTCATTACAATGAAACAGTTTGTGGTCAAAAACATCAAACTTTTTCTCACAATGCCATGTAGAGAACATTATGCCTGAACAGGGACTTGAACCCTGGACCCTCAGATTAAAAGTCTGATGCTCTACCGACTGAGCTATCCAGGCTCTGTGATAGCATTCCTCTAGTCACACAAAAAAATCACAGAGATTCTCTACTATAAAAGAAGAAAATGTTGAAAAGATCAAGAAAACCACAAAATATGTGTTTACCAACTGAGCTATCCTGACTCCTAGTGGTTGATGTTTTAGTAACACAAAGACTAGAAGATTCATTACAATGAAACAGTTTGTGGTCAAAGACATCACACTTATTCTCACAATGCCATGTAGTGAACATTTCGCCTGAACAGGGACTTGAACCCTGGACCCTCAGATTAAAAGTCTGATGCTCTACCGACTGAGCTATCCAGCCTCTGTGAGAGCAATTTTCTAGTCACACACAAAAAACAAATAACATAAATTCTCTACTATAAAAGAAGACAAGGTTGAAAAGATCAAGAAAAACACAGAATATGTGTTTACCAACTGAACTATCCTCACTCCTAGTGGTTGATGTCTTAGTAACACAAAGACTAGAAGATAAAATACTATGAAACAGTTTGTGGTAAAAAACAGCACACTTATTATCACAATGCCTTATAGTGAACATTTCACCTGAACAGGGACTTGATCCCTGGACCCTCAGATTAAAAGTCTGATGCTCTACCGACTGAGCTATCCAGGCTCTGTGAGAGCATTTTTCTTGTCACACACAAAAAAATCACATAAATTCTCTACTATAAAAGAAGAAAATGTTGAAAAGATCAAGAAAACCACAAAATATGTGTTTATCAACTGAGCTATCCTGACTCCTAGTGGTTGATGTCTTAGTAACACAAAGACTAGAAGATTCATTACAATGAAACAGTTTGTGGTCAAAAACATCACACTTATTCTCACAATGCCATGTAGTGAACATTTCACCTGAACAGGAACTTGAACCCTGCACCCTCAGATTAAAAGTCTGATGCTCTACCGACTGAGCTATCCAGGCTCTGTGAGTGCAACTTTCTAGTCACACACAAAAAACAAATAACATAAATTCTCTGCTATAAAAGAATACAAGGTTAAAAAGATCAAGAAAAACACAGAATATGTGTTTACCAACTGAACTATCCTGACTCCTAGTGGTTGATGTCTTAGTAACACAAAGACTAGAAGATAAAATACTATGAAACAGTTTGTGGTCAAAAACATCACACTTATTATCACAATGCCTTATAGTGAACATTTCGCCTGAACAGGGACTTGAACCCTGGACCCTCAGATTAAAAGTCTGATGCTCTACCGACTGAGCTATCCAGGCTCTGTGTGAGTACTCTTCTAGTCACACAAAAAAATCACATAAATTCTCTTCTATAAAAGAAGAAAATGTTGAAAAGATCAAGAAAACCACAAAATATGTGTTCATCAACTGATCTATCCTGACTCCTAGTGGTTGATGTCTTAGTAACACAAAGACTAGAAGATTCATTACAATGAAACAGTTTGTGGTCAAAAACATCACACTTTTTCTCACAATGCCATGTAGTGAACATTTTGCCTGAACAGGGACTTGAACCCTGGACCCTCAGATTAAAAGTCTGATGCTCTACCGACTGAGCTATCCTGGCTCTGTGATAGCATTCCTCCAGTCACACAAAAAAAACACATAAATTCTCTACTATAAAAGAAGAAAATGTTGAAAAGATCAAGAAAACCACAAAATATGTGTTTACCAACTGATCTATCCTGACTCCTAGTGGTTGATGTCTTAGTAACACAAAGACTAATTACAATGAAACAGTTTGTGGTCAAAGACATCACACTTATTCTCACAATGCCATGTAGTGAACATTTCGCCTGAACAGGGACTTGAACCCTGGACCCTGAGATTAAAAGTCTGATGCTCTACCGACTGAGCTATCCAGGCTCTGTGAGAGCAATTTTCTAATCACACACAAAAAAAAACAATCACATAAATTCTCTGCTATAAAAGAATACAAGGTTGAAAAGATCAAGAAAACCACAAAATATGTGTTTGTCAACTGAGCTATCCTGACTCCTAGTGGTTGATGTCTTAGTAAAACAAAGACTAGAAGATTCATTACAATGAAACAGTTTGTGGTCAAAAACATCACACTAATTCTCACAATGCCATGTAGTGAACATTTCGCCTGAACAGGGACTTGAACCCTGGACCCTGAGATTAAAAGTCTGATGCTCTACCGACTGAGCTATCCAGGCTCTGTGAGAGCAATTTTCTAATCACACACAAAAAAAAAATCACATAAATTCTCTGCTATAAAAGAATACAAGGTTGAAAAGATCAAGAAAAACACAGAATATGTGTTTACCAACTGAGCTATCCTGACTCCTAGTGGTTGATGTCTTAGTAACACAAAGACTAGAAGATAAAATACTATGAAACAGTTTGTGGTCAAAAACATCACGCTTATTATCACAATGCCTTATAGTGAACATTTTGCCTGAACAGGGACTTGAACCCTGGACCCTCAGATTAAAAGTCTGATGCTCTACCGACTGAGCTATCCAGGCTCTGTGAGAGCAATTTTCTAGTCACACACAAAAAACAAATAACATAAATTCTCTGCTATAAAAGAAAACAAGGTTGAAAAGATCAAGAAAAACACAGAATATGTGTTTACCAACTGAACTATCCTCACTCCTAGTGGTTGATGTCTTAGTAACACAAAGACTAGAAGATAAAATACTATGAAACAGTTTGTGGTAAAAAAAAAAAACATCACGCTTATTATCACAATGCCTTATAGTGAACATTTCGCCTGAACAGGGACTTGAACCCTGGACCCTCAGATTAAAAGTCTGATGCTCTACCGACTGAGCTATCCAGGCTCTGTGAGAGCATTTTTCTTGTCACACAAAAAAAAATCACATAAATTCTCTACTATAAAAGAAGAAAATGTTGAAAAGATCAAGAAAACCACAAAATATGTGTTCATCAACTGATCTATCCTGACTCCTAGTGGTTGATGTCTTAGTAACACAAAGACTAGAAGATTCATTACAATGAAACAGTTTGTGGTCAAAAACATCACACTTTTTCTCACAATGCCATGTAGTGAACATTTTGCCTGAACAGGGACTTGAACCCTGGACCCTCAGATTAAAAGTCTGATGCTCTACCGACTGAGCTATCCAGGCTCTGTGATAGCATTCCTCTAGTCACACAAAAAAAAAACATAAATTCTCTACTATAAAAGAAGAAAATGTTGAAAAGATCAAGAAAACCACAAAATATGTGTTTACCAACTGAGCTATCCTGACTCCTAGTGGTTGATGTTTTAGTAACACAAAGACTAGAAGATTCATTACAATGAAACAGTTTGTGGTCAAAGACATCACACTTATTCTCACAATGCCATGTAGTGAACATTTCGCCTGAACAGGGACTTGAACCCTGGACCCTCAGATTAAAAGTCTGATGCTCTACCGACTGAGCTATCCAGGCTCTGTGAGAGCAATTTTCTAGTCACACACAAAAAACAAATAACATAAATTCTCTACTATAAAAGAAGACAAGGTTGAAAAGATCAAGAAAAACACAGAATATGTGTTTACCAACTGAACTATCCTGACTCCTAGTGGTTGATGTCTTAGTAAGACAAAGACTAGAAGATAAAATACTATGAAACAGTTTGTGGTAAAAAAAAAAACATCACGCTTATTATCACAATGCCTTTATAGTGCACATTTCGCCTGAACAGGGACTTGAACCCTGGACCCTCAGATTAAAAGTCTGATGCTCTACCGACTGAGCTATCCAGGCTCTGTGAGAGCATTCTTCTAGTCACACAAAAAAAATCACATAAATTCTCTACTATAAAAGAAGAAAATGTTGAAAAGATCAAGAAAACCACAAAATATGTGTTTACCAACTGAGCTATCCTGACTCCTAGTGGTTGATGTTTTAGTAACACAAAGACTAGAAGATTCATTACAATGAAACAGTATGTGGTCATCAAAAACATCACACTTATTATCACAATGCCATGTAGTGAACATTTCACCTGAACAGGAACTTGAACCCTGCACCCTCAGATTAAAAGTCTGATGCTCTACCGACTGAGCTATCCAGGCTCTGTGAGTCCAACTTTCTAGTCACACACAAAAAACAAATAACATAAATTCTCTGCTATAAAAGAATACAAGGTTAAAAAGATCAAGAAAAACACAGAACATGTGTTTACCAACTGAACTATCCTGACTCCTAGTGGTCGATGTCTTAGTAACACAAAGACTAGAAGATAAAATACTATGAAACAGTTTGTGGTCAAAAACATCACGCTTATTATCACAATGCCTTATAGTGAACATTTCGCCTGAACAGGGACTTGAACCCTGGACCCTCAGATTAAAAGTCTGATGCTCTACCGACTGAGCTATCCAGGCTCTGTGTGAGTACTCTTCTAGTCACACAAAAAAAATCACATAAATTCTCTTCTATAAAAGAAGAAAATGTTGAAAAGATCAAGAAAACCACAAAATATGTGTTTACCAACTGAGCTATCCTGACTCCTAGTGGTTGATGTCTTAGTAACACAAAGACTAGAAGATTCATTACAATGAAACAGTTTGTGGTCAAAAACATCACACTTATTCTCACAATGCCATGTAGTGAACATTTCGCCTGAACAGGGACTTGAACCCTGGACCCGGAGATTAAAAGTCTGATGCTCTACCGACTGAGCTATCCAGGCTCTGTGAGAGCAATTTTCTAATCACACACAAAAAAAAAAATCACATAAATTCTCTGCTATAAAAGAATACAAGGTTGAAAAGATCAAGAAAACCACAAAATATGTGTTTGTCAACTGAGCTATCCTGACTCCTAGTGGTTGATGTCTTAGTAAAACAAAGACTAGAAGATTCATTACAATGAAACAGTTTGTGGTCAAAAACATCACACTTATTCTCACGATGCCATGTAGTGAACATTTCGCCTGAACAGGGACTTGAACCCTGGACCCTGAGATTAAAAGTCTGATGCTCTACCGACTGAGCTATCCATGCTCTGTGAGAGCAATTTTCTAATCACACACAAAAAAAAAAAATCACATAAATTCTCTGCTATAAAAGAATACAAGGTTGAAAAGATCAAGAAAAACACAGAATATGTGTTTACCAACTGAGCTATCCTGACTCCTAGTGGTTGATGTCTTAGTAACACAAAGAATAGAAGATAAAATACTATGAAACAGTTTGTGGTCAAAAACATCACGCTTATTATCACAATGCCTTATAGTGAACATTTTGCCTGAACAGGGACTTGAACCCTGGACCCTCAGATTAAAAGTCTGATGCTCTACCGACTGAGCTATGCAGGATCTGTGAGAGCAAATTTCTAGTCACACACAAAAAACAAATAACATAAATTCTCTGCTATAATAGAAGACAAGGTTGAAAAGATCAAGAAAACCACAAAATATGTGTTTACCAACTGAGCTATCCTGACTCCTAGTGGTTGATGTCTTAGTAACACAAAGACTAGAAGATTCATTACAATGAAACAGTTTGTGGTCAAAAACATCACACTTATTCTCCCAATGCCATGTAGTGAACATTTCGCCTGAACAGGGACTTGAACCCTGGACCCTCAGATTAAAAGTCTGATGCTCTACCGACTGAGCTATCCAGGCTCTGTGAGAGCAATTTTCTAATCACACACAAAAAAAAAATCACATAAATTCTCTGCTATAAAAGAATACAAGGTTGAAAAGATCAAGAGAAACACAGAATATGTGTTTACCAACTGAGCTATCCTGACTCCTAGTGGTTGATGTCTTAGTAACACAAAGACTAGAAGATAAAATACTATGAAACAGTTTGTGGTCAAAAACATCATGCTTATTATCACAATGCCTTATAGTGAACATTTTGCCTGAACAGGGACTTGAACCCTGGACCCTCAGATTAAAAGTCTGATGCTCTACCGACTGAGCTATCCAGGCTCTGTGAGAGCAATTTTCTAGTCACACACAAAAAACAAATAACATAAATTCTCTGCTATAAAAGAAAACAAGGTTGAAAAGATCAAGAAAAACACAGAATATGTGTTTACCAACTGAACTATCCTCACTCCTAGTGGTTGATGTCTTAGTAACACAAAGACTAGAAGATAAAATACTATGAAACAGTTTGTGGTAAAAAAAACAGCACACTTATTATCACAATGCCTTATAGTGAACATTTTGCCTGAACAGGGACTTGAACCCTGGACCCTCAGATTAAAAGTCTGATGCTCTACCGACTGAGCTATCCAGGCTCTGTGAGAGCATTTTTCTTGTCACACAAAAAAAAATTACATAAATTCTCTACTATAAAAGAAGAAAATGTTGAAAACATCAAGAAAACCACAAAATATGTGTTCATCAACTGATCTATCCTGACTCCTAGTGGTTGATGTCTTAGTAACACAAAGACTAGAAGATTCATTACAATGAAATAGTTTGTGGTCAAAAACATCACACTTTTTCTCACAATGCCATGTAGTGAACATTTTGCCTGAACAGGGACTTGAACCCTGGACACTCAGATTAAAAGTCTGATGCTCTACCGACTGAGCTATCCAGGCTCTGTGATAGCATTCCTCTAGTCACACAAAAAAAACACATAAATTCTCTACTATAAAAGAAGAAAATGTTGAAAAGATCAAGAAAACCACAAAATATGTGTTTACCAACTGAGCTATCCTGACTCCTAGTGGTTGATGTTTTAGTAACACAAAGACTAGAAGATTCATTACAATGAAACAGTTTGTGGTCAAAGACATCACACTTATTCTCACAATGCCATGTAGTGAACATTTCGCCTGAACAGGCACTTGAACCCTGGACCCTCAGATTAAAAGTCTGATGCTCTACCGACTGAGCTATCCAGGCTCTGTGAGAGCAATTTTCTAGTCACACACAAAAAACAAATAACATAAATTCTCTACTATAAAAGAAGACAAGGTTGAAAAGATCAAGAAAAACACAGAATATGTGTTTACCAACTGAACTATCCTGACTCCTAGTGGTTGATGTCTTAGTAAGACAAAGACTAGAAGATAAAATACTATGAAATAGTTTGTGGTAAAAAAAAAACATCACGCTTATTATCACAATGCCTTTATAGTGCACATTTCGCCTGAACAGGGACTTGAACCCTGGACCCTCAGATTAAAAGTCTGATGCTCTACCGACTGAGCTATCCAGGCTCTGTGAGAGCATTCTTCTAGTCACACAAAAAAAATCACATAAATTCTCTACTATAAAAGAAGAAAATGTTGAAAAGATCAAGAAAACCACAAAATATTTGTTTACCAACTGAGCTATCCTGACTCCTAGTGGTTGAGGTTTTAGTAACACAAAGACTAGAAGATTCATTACAATGAAACAGTTTGTGGTCAAAGACATCACACTTATTATCACAATGCCTTATAGTGAACATTTCGCCTGAACAGGGACTTGAACCCTGGACCCTCAGATTAAAAGTCTGATGCTCTACCGACTGAGCTATCCAGCCTCTGTGAGAGCAATTTTCTAGTCACACACAAAAAAACAAATAACATAAATTCTCTACTATAAAAGAAGACAAGGTTGAAAAGATCAAGAAAAACACAGAATATGTGTTTACCAACTGAACTATCCTCACTCCTAGTGGTTGATGTCTTAGTAACACAAAGACTAGAAGATAAAATACTATGAAACAGTTTGTGGTAAAAAACAGCACACTTATTATCACAATGCCTTATAGTGAACATTTCGCCTAAACAGGGACTTGAACCCTGGACCCTCAGATTAAAAGTCTGATGCTCTACCGACTGAGCTATCCAGGCTCTGTGAGAGCATTTTTCTTGTCACACAAAAAAAATCACATAAATTCTCTACTATAAAAGAAGAAAATGTTGAAATGATCAAGAAAACCACAAAATATGTGTTTATCAACTGAGCTATCCTGACTCCTAGTGGTTGATGTCTTAGTAACACAAAGACTAGAAGATTCATTACAATGAAACAGTATGTGGTTATCAAAAACATCACACTTATTATCACAATGCCATGTAGTGAACATTTCACCTGAACAGGAACTTGAACCCTGCACCCTCAGATTAAAAGTCTGATGCTCTACCGACTGAGCTATCCAGGCTCTGTGAGCGCAACTTTCTAGTCACTCACAAAAAACAAATAACATAAATTCTCTGCTATAAAAGAATACAAGGTTAAAAAGATCAAGAAAAACACAGAATATGTGTTTACCAACTGAACTATCCTGACTCCTAGTGGTTGATGTCTTGGTAACACAAAGACTAGAAGATAAAATACTATGAAACAGTTTGTGGTCAAAAACATCACACTTATTATCACAATGCCTTATAGTGAACATTTCGCCTGTACAGGGACTTGAACCCTGGACCCTCAGATTAAAAGTCTGATGCTCTACCGACTGAGCTATCCAGGCTCTGTGTGAGTACTCTTCTAGTCACACAAAAAAATCACATAAATTCTCTTCTATAAAAGAAGAAAATGTTGAAAAGATCAAGAAAACCACAAAATATGTGTTTACCAACTGAGCTATCCTGACTCCTAGTGGTTGATGTCTTAGTAACACAAAGACTAGAAGATTCATTACAATGAAACAGTTTGTGGTCAAAAACATCACACTTATTCTCACAATGCCATGTAGTGAACATTTCGCCTGAACAGGGACTTGAACCCTGGACCCTCAGATTAAAAGTCTGATGCTCTACCGACTGAGCTATCCAGGCTCTGAGAGAGCAATTTTCTAATGACACACAAAAAAAAAATCACATAAATTCTCTGCTATAAAAGAATACAAGGTTGAAAAGATCAAGAAAAACATAGAATATGTGTTTACCAACTGAGCTATCCTGACTCCTAGTGGTTGATGTCTTAGTAACACAAAGAATAGAAGATAAAATACTATGAAACAGTTTGTGGTCAAAAACATCATGCTTATTATCACAATGCCTTATAGTGAACATTTTGCCTGAACAGGGACTTGAACCCTGGACCCTCAGATTAAAAGTCTGATGCTCTACCGACTGAGCTATCCAGGCTCTGTGAGAGCAATTTTCTAATCACACACAAAAAAAAAATCACATAAATTCTCTGCTATAAGAGAATACAAGGTTGAAAATATCAAGAAAAACACAGAATATGTGTTTACCAACTGAGCTATCCTGACTCCTAGTGGTTGATGTCTTAGTAACACAAAGACTAGAAGATAAAATACTATGAAACAGTTTGTGGTCAATAACATCACGCTTATTATCACAATGCCTTATAGTGAACATTTTGCCTGAACAGGGACTTGAACCCTGGACCCTCAGATTAAAAGTCTGATGCTCTACCGACTGAGCTATCCAGGCTCTGTGAGAGCAATTTTCTAGTCACACACAAAAAACAAATAACATAAATTCTCTGCTATAAAAGAAAACAAGGTTGAAAAGATCAAGAAAAACACAGAATATGTGTTTACCAACTGAACTATCCTCACTCCTAGTGGTTGATGTCTTAGTAACACAAAGACTAGAAGATAAAATACTATGAAACAGTTTGTGGTAAAAAAAACAGCTCACTTATTATCACAATGCCTTATAGTGAACATTTCGCCTGAACAGGGACTTGAACCCTGGACCCTCAGATTAAAAGTCTGATGCTCTACCGACTGAGCTATCCAGGCTCTGTGAGAGCATCTTTCTTGTCACACAAAAAAAAATCACATAAATTCTCTACTATAAAAGAAGAAAATGTTGAAAAGATCAAGAAAACCACAAAATATGTGTTCATCAACTGAGCTATCCTGACTCCTAGTGGTTGATGTCTTAGTAACACAAAGACTAGAAGATTCATTACAATGAAACAGTTTGTGGTCAAAAACATCAAACTTTTTCTCACAATGCCATGTAGAGAACATTATGCCTGAACAGGGACTTGAACCCTGGACCCTCAGATTAAAAGTCTGATGCTCTACCGACTGAGCTATCCAGGCTCTGTGATAGGATTCCTCTAGTCACACAAAAAAATCACAGAAATTCTCTACTATAAAAGAAGAAAATGTTGAAAAGATCAAGAAAACCACAAAATATGTGTTTACCAACTGAGCTATCCTAGTGGTTGATGTTTTAGTAACACAAAGACTAGAAGATTCATTACAATGAAACAGTTTGTGGTCAAAGACATCACACTTATTCTCACAATGCCATGTAGTGAACATTTCGCCTGAACAGGGACTTGAACCCTGGACCCTCAGATTAAAAGTCTGATGCTCTACCGACTGAGCTATCCAGCCTCTGTGAGAGCAATTTTCTAGTCACACACAAAAAACAAATAACATAAATTCTCTACTATAAAGAAGACAAGGTTGAAAAGATCAAGAAAAACACAGAATATGTGTTTACCAACTGAACTATCCTCACTCCTAGTGGTTGATGTCTTAGTAACACAAAGACTAGAAGATAAAATACTATGAAACAGTTTGTGGTAAAAAACAGCACACTTATTATCACAATGCCTTATAGTGAACATTTCGCCTGAACAGGGACTTGAACCCTGGACCCTCAGATTAAAAGTCTGATGCTCTACCGACTGAGCTATCCAGGCTCTGTGAGAGCATTCTTCTTGTCACACACAAAAAAATCACATAAATTCTCTACTATAAAAGAAGAAAATGTTGAAAAGATCAAGAAAACCACAAAATATGTGTTTAGCAACTGAGCTATCCTGACTCCTAGTGGTTGATGTCTTAGTAACACAAAGACTAGAAGATTCATTACAATGAAACAGTTTGTGGTCAAAAACATCACACTTATTCTCACAATGCCATGTTGTGAACATTTCGCCTGAAGAGGGACTTAAACCCTGGACCCTCAGATTAAAAGTCTGATGCTCTACCGACTGAGCTATCCAGGCTCTGTGAGAGCAATTTTCTAATCACACACAAAAAAAAAAATCACATAAATTCTCTGCTATAAAAGAATACAAGGTTGAAAAGATCAAGAAAAACACAGAATATGTGTTTACCAACTGAGCTATCCTGACTCCTAGTGGTTGATGTCTTAGTAACACAAAGAATAGAAGATAAAATACTATGAAACAGTTTGTGGTCAAAAACATCACGCTTATTATCACAATGCCTTATAGTGAACATTTTGCCTGAACAGGGACTTGAACCCTGGACCCTCAGATTAAAAGTCTGATGCTCTACCAACTGAGCTATGCAGGATCTGTGAGAGCAAATTTCTAGTCACACACAAAAAACAAATAACATAAATTCTCTGCTATAATAGAAGACAAGGTTGAAAAGATCAAGAAAACCACAAAATATGTGTTTACCAACTGAGCTATCCTGACTCCTAGTGGTTGATGTCTTAGTAACACAAAGACTAGAAGATTCATTACAATGAAACAGTTTGTGGTCAAAAACATCACACTTACTCTCACAATGCCATGTAGTGAACATTTCACCTGAACAGGGACTTGAACCCTGCACCCTCAGATTAAAAGTCTGATGCTCTACCGACTGAGCTATCCAGGCTCTGTGAGTGCAACTTTCTAGTCACACACAAAAAACAAATAACATAAATTCTCTGCTATAAAAGAATACAAGGTTAAAAAGATCAAGAAAAACACAGAATATGTGTTTACCAACTGAACTATCCTGACTCCTAGTGGTTGATGTCTTAGTAACACAAAGACTAGAAGATAAAATACTATGAAACAGTTTGTGGTCAAAAACATCACGCTTATTATCACAATGCCTTATAGTGAACATTTCGCCTGAACAGGGACTTGAACCCTGGACCCTCAGATTAAAAGTCTGATGCTCTACCGACTGAGCTATCCAGGCTCTGTGTGAGTACTCTTCTAGTCACACAAAAAATAAACATAAATTCTCTTCTATAAAAGAAGAAAATGTTGAAAAGATCAAGAAAACCACAAAATATGTGTTTACCAACTGAGCTATCCTGACTCCTAGTGGTTGATGTCTTAGTAACACAAAGACTAGAAGATTCATTACAATGAAACAGTTTGTGGTCAAAAACATCACACTTATTCTCACAATGCCATGTTGTGAACATTTCGCCTGAAGAGGGACTTAAACCCTGGACCCTCAGATTAAAAGTCTGATGCTCTACCGACTGAGCTATCCAGGCTCTGTGAGAGCAATTTTCTAATCACACACAAAAAAAAAATCACATAAATTCTCTGCTATAAAAGAATACAAGGTTGAAAAGATCAAGAAAAACACAGAATATGTGTTTACCAACTGAGCTATCCTGACTCCTAGTGGTTGATGTCTTAGTAACACAAAGAATAGAAGATAAAATACTATGAAACAGTTTGTGGTCAAAAACATCACGCTTATTATCACAATGCCTTATAGTGAACATTTTGCCTGAACAGGGACTTGAACCCTGGACCCTCAGATTAAAAGTCTGATGCTCTACCAACTGAGCTATGCAGGATCTGTGAGAGCAAATTTCTAGTCACACACAAAAAACAAATAACATAAATTCTCTGCTATAATAGAAGACAAGGTTGAAAAGATCAAGAAAACCACAAAATATGTGTTTACCAACTGAGCTATCCTGACTCCTAGTGGTTGATGTCTTAGTAACACAAAGACTAGAAGATTCATTACAATGAAACAGTTTGTGGTCAAAAACATCACACTTACTCTCACAATGCCATGTAGTGAACATTTCGCCTGAACAGGGACTTGAACCCTGGACCCTCAGATTAAAAGTCTGATGCTCTACCGACTGAGCTATCCAGGCTCTGTGAGAGCAATTTTCTAATCACACACAAAAAAAAAATCACATAAATTCTCTGCTATAAAAGAATACAAGGTTGAAAAGATCAAGAAAAACACAGAATATGTGTTTACCAACTGAACTATCCTGACTCCTAGTGGTTGATGTCTTAGTAAGACAAAGACTAGAAGATAAAATACTATGAAACAGTTTGTGGTAAAAAAAAACATCACACTTATTATCACAATGCCTTTATAGTGCACATTTCGCCTGAACAGGGACTTGAACCCTGGACCCTCAGATTAAAAGTCTGATGCTCTACCGACTGAGCTATCCAGGCTCTGTGAGAGCATTCTTCTAGGCACACAAAAAAAATCACATAAATTCTCTACTATAAAAGAAGAAAATGTTAAAAAGATCAAGAAAACCACAAAATATGTGTTTACCAACTGAGCTATCCTGACTCCTAGCGGTTGATGTCTTAGTAACACAAAGACTAGAAGATTCATTACAATGAAACAGTTTGTGGTCAAAAACATCACGCTTATTATCACAATGCCTTATAGTGCACATTTCGCCTGAACAGGGACTTGAACCCTGGACCCTCAGATTAAAAGTCTGATGCTCTACCGACTGAGCTATCCAGGCTCTGTGCGAGCAATTGTCTAGTCACACACAAAAAACAAATAACATAATTTCTCTGCTATAAAAGAAAACAAGGTTGAAAAGATCAAGAAAAACACAGAATATGTGTTTACCAACTGAACTATCCTCACTCCTAGTGGTTGATGTCTTAGTAACACAAAGACTAGAAGATAAAATACTATGAAACAGTTTGTGGTAAAAAAAACAGCACACTTATTATCACAATGCCTTATAGTGAACATTTCGCCTGAACAGGGACTTGAACCCTGGACCCTCAGATTAAAAGTCTGATGCTCTACCGACTGAGCTATCCAGGCTCTGTGAGAGCATTTTTCTTGTCACACAAAAAAAAATCACATAAATTCTCTACTATAAAAGAAGAAAATGTTGAAAAGATCAAGAAAACCACAAAATATGTGTTCATCAACTGATCTATCCTGACTCCTAGTGGTTGATTTCTTAGTAACACAAAGACTAGAAGATTCATTACAATGAAACAGTTTGTGGTCAAAAACATCACACTTTTTCTCACAATGCCATGTAGTGAACATTTTGCCTGAACAGGGACTTGAACCCTGGACCCTCAGATTAAAAGTCTGATGCTCTACCGACTGAGCTATCCAGGCTCTGTGATAGCATTCCTCTAGTCACACAAAAAAAACACATAAATTCTCTACTATAAAAGAAGAAAATGTTGAAAAGATCAAGAAAACCACAAAATATGTGTTTACCAACTGAGCTATCCTGACTCCTAGTGGTTGATGTTTTAGTAACACAAAGACTAGAAGATTCATTACAATGAAACAGTTTGTGGTCAAAGACATCACACTTATTCTCACAATGCCATGTAGTGAACATTTCGCCTGAACAGGGACTTGAACCCTGGACCCTCAGATTAAAAGTCTGATGCTCTACCGACTGAGCTATCCAGGCTCTGTGAGAGCAATTTTCTAGTCACACACAAAAAACAAATAACATAAATTCTCTACTATAAAAGAAGACAAGGTTGAAAAGATCAAGAAAAACACAGAATATGTGTTTACCAACTGAACTATCCTCACTCCTAGTGGTTGATGTCTTAGTAACACAAAGACTAGAAGATAAAATACTATGAAACAGTTTGTGGTAAAAAACAGCACACTTATTATCACAATGCCTTATAGTGAACATTTCGCCTGAACAGGGACTTGAACCCTGGACCCTCAGATTAAAAGTCTGATGCTCTACCGACTGAGCTATCCAGGCTCTGTGAGAGCATTTTTCTTGTCACACAAAAAAAATCACATAAATTCTCTACTATAAAAGAAGAAAATGTTGAAAAGATCAAGAAAACCACAAAATATGTGTTTGTCAACTGAGCTATCCTGACTCCTAGCGGTTGATGTCTTAGTAACACAAAGACTAGAAGATTCATTACAATGAAACAGTTTGTGGTCAAAAACATCACGCTTATTATCACAATGCCTTATAGTGCACATTTTGCCTGAACAGGGACTTGAACCCTGGACCCTCAGATTAAAAGTCTGATGCTCTACCGACTGAGCTATCCAGGCTCTGTGAGAGCAATTTTCTAGTCACACACAAAAAACAAATAACATAAATTCTCTGCTATAAAAGAAAACAAGGTTGAAAAGATCAAGAAAAACACAGAATATGTGTTTACCAACTGAACTATCCTCACTCCTAGTGGTTGATGTCTTAGTAACACAAAGACTAGAAGATAAAATACTATGAAACAGTTTGTGGTAAAAAAAACAGCACACTTATTATCACAATGCCTTATAGTGAACATTTCGCCTGAACAGGGACTTGAACCCTGGACCCTCAGATTAAAAGTCTGATGCTCTACCGACTGAGCTATCCAGGCTCTGTGAGAGCATTTTTCTTGTCACACAAAAAAAAATCACATAAATTCTCTACTATAAAAGAAGAAAATGTTGAAAAGATCAAGAAAACCACAAAATATGTGTTCATCAACTGATCTATCCTGACTCCTAGTGGTTGATGTCTTAGTAACACAAAGACTAGAAGATTCATTACAATGAAACAGTTTGTGGTCAAAAACATCACACTTTTTCTCACAATGCCATGTAGTGAACATTTTGCCTGAACAGGGACTTGAACCCTGGACCCTCAGATTAAAAGTCTGATGCTCTACCGACTGAGCTATCCAGGCTCTGTGATAGCATTGCTCTAGTCACACAAAAAAAACACATAAATTCTCTACTATAAAAGAAGAAAATGTTGAAAAGATCAAGAAAACCACAAAATATGTGTTTACCAACTGAGCTATCCTGACTCCTAGTGGTTGATGTTTTAGTAACACAAAGACTAGAAGATTCATTACAATGAAACAGTTTGTGGTCAAAGACATCACACTTATTCTCACAATGCCATGTAGTGAACATTTCGCCTGAACAGGGACTTGAACCCTGGACCCTCAGATTAAAAGTCTGATGCTCTACCGACTGAGCTATCCAGGCTCTGTGAGAGCAATTTTCTAGTCACACACAAAAAACAAATCACATAAATTCTCTGCTATAAAAGAAGACAAGGTTGAAAAGATCAAGAAAAACACAGAATATGTGTTTACCATCTGAACTATCTTGACTCCTAGTGGTTGATGTCTTAGTAACACAAAGACTAAAAGATAAAATGCTATGAAACAGTTTGTGGTCCAAAACATCACACTTATTATCACAATGCCTTATAGTGAACATTTTGCCTGAACAGGGACTTGAACCCTGGACCCTCAGATTAAAAGTCCGATGCTCTACCGACTGAGCTATCCAGGATCTGAGAGTGCAATTTTCTAATCACACACAAAAAACAAATAACATAAATTCTCTGCTATAAAAGAAGACAAGGTTGAAAAGATCAAGAAAAACACAGAATATGTGTTTACCAACTGAACTATCCTCACTCCTAGTGGTTGATGTCTTAGTAACACAAAGACTAGAAGATAAAATACTATGAAACAGTTTGTGGTAAAAAAAACAGCACACTTATTATCACAATGCCTTATAGTGAACATTTCGCCTGAACAGGGACTTGAACCCTGGACCCTCAGATTAAAAGTCTGATGCTCTACCGACTGAGCTATCCAGGCTCTGTGAGAGCAATTTTCTAATCACACACAAAAAAAAAAATCACATAAATTCTCTGCTATAAGAGAATACAAGGTTGAAAAGATCAAGAAAAACACAGAATATGTGTTTACCAACTGAGCTTTCCTGACTCCTAGTGGTTGATGTCTTAGTAACACAAAGACTAGAAGATAAAATACTTTGAAACAGTTTGTGGTCAAAAACATCACGCTTATTATCACAATGCCTTATAGTGAACATTTTGCCTGAACAGGGACTTGAACCCTGGACCCTCAGATTAAAAGTCTGATGCTCTACCGACTGAGCTATCCAGGCTCTGTGAGAGCAATTTTCTAGTCACACACAAAAAACAAATAACATAAATTCTCTGCTATAAAAGAAAACAAGGTTGAAAAGATCAAGAAAAACACAGAATATGTGTTTACCAACTGAACTATCCTCACTCCTAGTGGTTGATGTCTTAGTAACACAAAGACTAGAAGATAAAATACTATGAAACAGTTTGTGGTAAAAAAAACAGCACACTTATTATCACAATGCCTTATAGTGAACATTTCGCCTGAACAGGGACTTGAACCCTGGACCCTCAGATTAAAAGTCTGATGCTCTACCGACTGAGCTATCCAGGCTCTGTGAGAGCATTTTTCTTGTCACACAAAAAAAAAATCACATAAATTCTCTACTATAAAAGAAGAAAATGTTGAAAAGATCAAGAAAACCACAAAATATGTGTTCATCAACTGAGCTATCCTGACTCCTAGTGGTTGATGTCTTAGTAACACAAAGACTAGAAGATTCATTACAATGAAACAGTTTGTGGTCAAAAACATCAAACTTTTTCTCACAATGCCATGTAGAGAACATTATGCCTGAACAGGGACTTGAACCCTGGACCCTCAGATTAAAAGTCTGATGCTCTACCGACTGAGCTATCCAGGCTCTGTGATAGCATTCCTCTAGTCACACAAAAAAATCACAGAAATTCTCTACTATAAAAGAAGAAAATGTTGAAAAGATCAAGAAAACCACAAAATATGTGTTTACCAACTGAGCTATCCTGACTCCTAGTGGTTGATGTTTTAGTAACACAAAGACTAGAAGATTTATTACAATGAAACAGTTTGTGGTCAAAGACATCACACTTATTCTCATAATGCCATGTAGTGAACATTTCGCCTGAACAGGGAGTTGAACCCTGGACCCTCAGATTAAAAGTCTGATGCTCTACCGACTGAGCTATCCAGCCTCTGTGAGAGCAATTTTCTAGTCACACACAAAAAACAAATAACATAAATTCTCTACTATAAAAGAAGACAAGGTTGAAAAGATCAAGAAAAACACAGAATATGTGTTTACCAACTGAACTATCCTGACTCCTAGTGGTTGATGTCTTAGTAAGACAAAGACTAGAAGATAAAATACTATGAAACAGTTTGTGGTAAAAAAAAACATCACACTTATTATCACAATGCCTTTATAGTGCACATTTCGCCTGAACAGGGACTTGAACCCTGGACCCTCAGATTAAAAGTCTGATGCTCTACCGACTGAGCTATCCAGGCTCTGTGAGAGCATTCTTCTAGGCACACAAAAAACATCACATAAATTCTCTACTATAAAAGAAGAAAATGTTGAAAAGATCAAGAAAACCACAAAATATGTGTTTACCAACTGAGCTATCCTGACTCCTAGCGGTTGATGTCTTAGTAACACAAAGACTAGAAGATTCATTACAATGAAACAGTTTGTGGTCAAAAACATCACGCTTATTATCACAATGCCTTATAGTGCACATTTCGCCTGAACAGGGACTTGAACCCTGGACCCTCAGATTAAAAGTCTGATGCTCTACCGACTGAGCTATCCAGGCTCTGTGAGAGCAATTTTCTAGTCACACACAAAAAACAAATAACATAAATTCTCTGCTATAAAAGAAAACAAGGTTGAAAAGATCAAGAAAAACACAGAATATGTGTTTACCAACTGAACTATCCTCACTCCTAGTGGTTGATGTCTTAGTAACACAAAGACTAGAAGATAAAATACTATGAAACAGTTTGTGGTAAAAAAAAACAGCACACTTATTATCACAATGCCTTATAGTGAACATTTCGCCTGAACAGGGACTTGAACCCTGGACCCTCAGATTAAAAGTCTGATGCTCTACCGACTGAGCTATCCAGGCTCTGTGAGAGCAATTTTCTAATCACACACAAAAAAAAAATCACATAAATTCTCTGCTATAAAAGAATACAAGGTTGAAAAGATCAAGAAAAACACAAAATATGTGTTCATCAACTGAGCTATCCTGACTCCTAGTGGTTGATGTCTTAGTAACACAAAGACTAGAAGATTCATTACAATGAAACAGTTTGTGGTCAAAAACATCAAACTTTTTCTCACAATGCCATGTAGAGAACATTATGCCTGAACAGGGACTTGAACCCTGGACCCTCAGATTAAAAGTCTGATGCTCTACCGACTGAGCTATCCAGGCTCTGTGATAGCATTCCTATAGTCACACAAAAAAATCACAGAAATTCTCTACTATAAAAGAAGAAAATGTTGAAAAGATCAAGAAAACCACAAAATATGTGTTTACCAACTGAGCTATCCTGACTCCTAGTGGTTGATGTTTTAGTAACACAAAGACTAGAAGATTCATTACAATGAAACAGTTTGTGGTCAAAGACATCACACTTATTCTCACAATGCCATGTAGTGAACATTTCGCCTGAACAGGGACTTGAACCCTGGACCCTCAGATTAAAAGTCTGATGCTCTACCGACTGAGCTATCCAGCCTCTGTGAGAGCAATTTTCTAGTCACACACAAAAAACAAATAACATAAATTCTCTACTATAAAAGAAGACAAGGTTGAAAAGATCAAGAAAAACACAGAATATGTGTTTACCAACTGAACTATCCTCACTCCTAGTGGTTGATGTCTTAGTAACACAAAGACTAGAAGATAAAATACTATGAAACAGTTTGTGGTAAAAAACAGCACACTTATTATCACAATGCCTTATAGCGAACATTTCGCCTGAACAGGGACTTGAACCCTGGACCCTCAGATTAAAAGTCTGATGCTCTACCGACTGAGCTATCCAGGCTCTGTGAGAGCATTTTTCTTGTCACACACAAAAAAATCACATAAATTCTCTACTATAAAAGAAGAAAATGTTGAAAAGATCAAGAAAACCACAAAATATGTGTTTATCAACTGAGCTATCCTGACTCCTAGTGGTTGATGTCTTAGTAACACAAAGACTAGAAGATTCATTACAATGAAACAGTATGTGGTCATCAAAAACATCACACTTATTATCACAATGCCATGTAGTGAACATTTCACCTGAACAGGAACTTGAACCCTGCACCCTCAGATTAAAAGTCTGATGCTCTACCGACTGAGCTATCCAGGCTCTGTGAGTGCAACTTTCTAGTCACACACAAAAAACAAATAACATAAATTCTCTGCTATAAAAGAATACAAGGTTAAAAAGATCAAGAAAAACACAGAATATGTGTTTACCAACTGAACTATCCTGACTCCTAGTGGTTGATGTCTTAGTAACACAAAGACTAGAAGATAAAATACTATGAAACAGTTTGTGGTCAAAAACATCACGCTTATTATCACAATGCCTTATAGTGAACATTTCGCCTGAACAGTGACTTGAACCCTGGACCCTCAGATTAAAAGTCTGATGCTCTACCGACTGAGCTATCCAGGCTCTGTGTGAGTACTCTTCTAGTCACACAAAAAAAAATCACATAAATTCTCTTCTATAAAAGAAGAAAATGTTGAAAAGATCAAGAAAACCACAAAATATGTGTTTACCAACTGAGCTATCCTGACTCCTAGTGGTTGATGTCTTAGTAACACAAAGACTAGAAGATTCATTACAATGAAACAGTTTGTGGTCAAAAACATCACACTTATTCTCACAATGCCATGTTGTGAACATTTCGCCTGAAGAGGGACTTGAACCCTGGACCCTCAGATTAAAAGTCTGATGCTCTACCGACTGAGCTATCCAGGCTCTGTGAGAGCAATTTTCTAATCACACACAAAAAAAAAATCACATAAATTCTCTGCTATAAAAGAATACAAGGTTGAAAAGATCAAGAAAAACACAGAATATGTGTTTACCAACTGAGCTATCCTGACTCCTAGTGGTTGATGTCTTAGTAACACAAAGAATAGAAGATAAAATACTATGAAACAGTTTGTGGTCAAAAACATCACGCTTATTATCACAATGCCTTATAGTGAACATTTTGCCTGAACAGGGACTTGAACCCTGGAACCTCAGATTAAAAGTCTGATGCTCTACCGACTGAGCTATGCAGGATCTGTGAGAGCAATTTTCTAGTCACACACAAAAAACAAATAACATAAATTCTCTGCTATAATAGAAGACAAGGTTGAAAAGATCAAGAAAACCACAAAATATGTGTTTGCCAACTGAGCTATCCTGACTCCTAGTGGTTGATGTCTTAGTAACACAAAGACTAGAAGATTCATTACAATGAAACAGTTTGTGGTCAAAAACATCACACTTATTCTCACAATGCCATGTAGTGAACATTTCGCCTGAACAGGGACTTGAACCCTGGACCCTCAGATTAAAAGTCTGATGCTCTACCGACTGAGCTATCCAGGCTCTGTGAGAGCAAATTTCTAATCACACACAAAAAAAAAATCACATACATTCTCTGCTATAAAAGAATACAAGGTTGAAAAGATCAAGAAAAACACAGAATATGTGTTTACCAACTGAACTATCCTGACTCCTAGTGGTTGATGTCTTAGTAAGACAAAGACTAGAAGATAAAATACTGTGAAACAGTTTGTGGTAAAAAAATAACATCACACTTATTATCACAATGCCTTTATAGTGCACATTTCGCCTGAACAGGGACTTGAACCCTGGACCCTCAGATTAAAAGTCTGATGCTCTACCGACTGAGCTATCCAGGCTCTGTGAGAGCATTCTTCTAGGCACACAAAAAAAATCACATAAATTCTCTACTATAAAAGAAGAAAATGTTGAAAAGATCAAGAAAACCACAAAATATGTGTTTACCAACTGAGCTATCCTGACTCCTAGCGGTTGATGTCTTAGTAACACAAAGACTAGAAGATTCATTACAATGAAACAGTTTGTGGTCAAAAACATCACGCTTATTATCACAATGCCTTATAGTGCACATTTCGCCTGAACAGGGACTTGAACCCTGGACCCTCAGATTAAAAGTCTGATGCTCTACCGACTGAGCTATCCAGGCTCTGTGAGAGCAATTTTCTAGTCACACACAAAAAACAAATAACATAAATTCTCTGCTATAAAAGAAAACAAGGTTGAAAAGATCAAGAAAAACACAGAATATGTGTTTACCAACTGAACTATCCTCACTCCTAGTGGTTGATGTCTTAGTAACACAAAGACTAGAAGATAAAATACTATGAAACAGTTTGTGGTAAAAAACAGCACACTTATTATCACAATGCCTTATAGCGAACATTTCGCCTGAACAGGGACTTGAACCCTGGACCCTCAGATTAAAAGTCTGATGCTCTACCGACTGAGCTATCCAGGCTCTGTGAGAGCATTTTTCTTGTCACACACAAAAAAATCACATAAATTCTCTACTATAAAAGAAGAAAATGTTGAAAAGATCAAGAAAACCACAAAATATGTGTTTATCAACTGAGCTATCCTGACTCCTAGTGGTTGATGTCTTAGTAACACAAAGACTAGAAGATTCATTACAATGAAACAGTATGTGGTCATCAAAAACATCACACTTATTATCACAATGCCATGTAGTGAACATTTCACCTGAACAGGAACTTGAACCCTGCACCCTCAGATTAAAAGTCTGATGCTCTACCGACTGAGCTATCCAGGCTCAGTGAGTGCAACTTTCTAGTCACACACAAAAAACAAATAACATAAATTCTCTGCTATAAAAGAATACAAGGTTAAAAAGATCAAGAAAAACACAGAATATGTGTTTACCAACTGAACTATCCTGACTCCTAGTGGTTGATGTCTTAGTAACACAAAGACTAGAAGATAAAATACTATGAAACAGTTTGTGGTCAAAAACATCACGCTTATTATCACAATGCCTTATAGTGAACATTTCGCCTGAACAGTGACTTGAACCCTGGACCCTCAGATTAAAAGTCTGATGCTCTACCGACTGAGCTATCCAGGCTCTGTGTGAGTACTCTTCTAGTCACACAAAAAAAAATCACATAAATTCTCTTCTATAAAAGAAGAAAATGTTGAAAAGATCAAGAAAACCACAAAATATGTGTTTACCAACTGAGCTATCCTGACTCCTAGTGGTTGATGTCTTAGTAACACAAAGACTAGAAGATTCATTACAATGAAACAGTTTGTGGTCAAAAACATCACACTTATTCTCACAATGCCATGTTGTGAACATTTCGCCTGAAGAGGGACTTGAACCCTGGACCCTCAGATTAAAAGTCTGATGCTCTACCGACTGAGCTATCCAGGCTCTGTGAGAGCAATTTTCTAATCACACACAAAAAAAAAATCACATAAATTCTCTGCTATAAAAGAATACAAGGTTGAAAAGATCAAGAAAAACAAAGAATATGTGTTTACCAACTGAGCTATCCTGACTCCTAGTGGTTGATGTCTTAGTAACACAAAGAATAGAAGATAAAATACTATGAAACAGTTTGTGGTCAAAAACATCACGCTTATTATCACAATGCCTTATAGTGAACATTTTGCCTGAACAGGGACTTGAACCCTGGAACCTCAGATTAAAAGTCTGATGCTCTACCGACTGAGCTATGCAGGATCTGTGAGAGCAATTTTCTAGTCACACACAAAAAACAAATAACATAAATTCTCTGCTATAATAGAAGACAAGGTTGAAAAGATCAAGAAAACCACAAAATATGTGTTTGCCAACTGAGCTATCCTGACTCCTAGTGGTTGATGTCTTAGTAACACAAAGACTAGAAGATTCATTACAATGAAACAGTTTGTGGTCAAAAACATCACACTTATTCTCACAATGCCATGTAGTGAACATTTCGCCTGAACAGGGACTTGAACCCTGGACCCTCAGATTAAAAGTCTGATGCTCTACCGACTGAGCTATCCAGGCTCTGTGAGAGCAAATTTCTAATCACACACAAAAAAAAAATCACATACATTCTCTGCTATAAAAGAATACAAGGTTGAAAAGATCAAGAAAAACACAGAATATGTGTTTACCAACTGAACTATCCTGACTCCTAGTGGTTGATGTCTTAGTAAGACAAAGACTAGAAGATAAAATACTGTGAAACAGTTTGTGGTAAAAAAATAACATCACACTTATTATCACAATGCCTTTATAGTGCACATTTCGCCTGAACAGGGACTTGAACCCTGGACCCTCAGATTAAAAGTCTGATGCTCTACCGACTGAGCTATCCAGGCTCTGTGAGAGCATTCTTCTAGGCACACAAAAAAAATCACATAAATTCTCTACTATAAAAGAAGAAAATGTTGAAAAGATCAAGAAAACCACAAAATATGTGTTTACCAACTGAGCTATCCTGACTCTTAGTGGTTGATGTTTTAGTAACACAAAGACTAGAAGATTCATTACAATGAAACAGTTTGTGGTCAAAGACATCACACTTATTCTCACAATGCCATGTAGTGAACATTTCGCCTGAACAGGGACTTGAACCCTGGACCCTCAGATTAAAAGTCTGATGCTCTACCGACTGAGCTATCCAGGCTCTGTGAGAGCAATTTTCTAGTCACACACAAAAAACAAATAACATAAATTCTCTACTATAAAAGAAGACAAGGTTGAAAAGATCAAGAAAAACACAGAATATGTGTTTACCAACTGAACTATCCTGACTCCTAGTGGTTGATGTCTTAGTAAGACAAAGACTAGAAGATAAAATACTATGAAACAGTTTGTGGTAAAAAAATAAACATCACGCTTATTATCACAATGCCTTTATAGTGCACATTTCGCCTGAACAGGGACTTGAACCCTGGACCCTCAGATTAAAAGTCTGATGCTCTACCGACTGAGCTATCCAGGCTCTGTGAGAGCATTCTTCTAGTCACACAAAAAAAATCACATAAATTCTCTACTATAAAAGAAGAAAATGTTGAAAAGATCAAGAAAACCACAAAATATGTGTTTACCAACTGAGCTATCCTGACTCCTAGTGGTTGATGTTTTAGTAACACAAAGACTAGAAGATTCATTACAATGAAACAGTTTGTGGTCAAAGACATCACACTTATTCTCACAATGCCATGTAGTGAACATTTCGCCTGAACAGGGACTTGAACCCTGGACCCTCAGATTAAAAGTCTGATGCTCTACCGACTGAGCTATCCAGCCTCTGTGAGAGCAATTTTCTAGTCACACACAAAAAACAAATAACATAAATTCTCTACTATAAAAGAAGACAAGGTTGAAAAGATCAAGAAAAACACAGAATATGTGTTTACCAACTGAACTATCCTCACTCCTAGTGGTTGATGTCTTAGTAACACAAAGACTAGAAGATAAAATACTATGAAACAGTTTGTGGTAAAAAACAGCACACTTATTATCACAATGCCTTATAGTGAACATTTCGCCTGAACAGGGACTTGAACCCTGGACCCTCAGATTAAAAGTCTGATGCTCTACCGACTGAGCTATCCAGGCTCTGTGAGAGCATTTTTCTTGTCACACAAAAAAAAATCACATAAATTCTCTACTATAAAAGAAGAAAATGTTGAAAAGATCAAGAAAACCACAAAATATGTGTTCATCAACTGATCTATCCTGACTCCTAGTGGTTGATGTCTTAGTAACACAAAGACTAGAAGATTCATTACAATGAAACAGTTTGTGGTCAAAAACATCACACTTTTTCTCACAATGCCATGTAGTGAACATTTTGCCTGAACAGGGACTTGAACCCTGGACCCTCAGATTAAAAGTCTGATGCTCTACCGACTGAGCTATCCAGGCTCTGTGATAGCATTCCTCTAGTCACACAAAAAAAACACATAAATTCTCTACTATAAAAGAAGAAAATGTTGAAAAGATCAAGAAAACCACAAAATATGTGTTTACCAACTGAGCTATCCTGACTCCTAGTGGTTGATGTTTTAGTAACACAAAGACTAGAAGATTCATTACAATGAAACAGTTTGTGGTCAAAGTCATCACACTTATTCTCACAATGCCATGTAGTGAACATTTCGCCTGAACAGGGACTTGAACCCTGGACCCTCAGATTAAAAGTCTGATGCTCTACCGACTGAGCTATCCAGGCTCTGTGAGAGCAATTTTCTAGTCACACACAAAAAACAAATAACATAAATTCTCTACTATAAAAGAAGACAAGGTTGAAAAGATCAAGAAAAACACAGAATATGTGTTTACCAACTGAACTATCCTGACTCCTAGTGGTTGATGTCTTAGTAAGACAAAGACTAGAAGATAAAATACTATGAAACAGTTTGTGGTAAAAAAAAAACATCACGCTTATTATCACAATGCCTTTATAGTGCACATTTTGCCTGAACAGGGACTTGAACCCTGGACCCTCAGATTAAAAGTCTGATGCTCTACCGACTGAGCTATCCAGGCTCTGTGAGAGCATTCTTCTAGTCACACAAAAAAAATCACATAAATTCTCTACTATAAAAGAAGAAAATGTTGAAAAGATCAAGAAAACCACAAAATATGTGTTTACCAACTGAGCTATCCTGACTCCTAGTGGTTGATGTTTTAGTAACACAAAGACTAGAAGATTCATTACAATGAAACAGTTTGTGGTCAAAGACATCACACTTATTCTCACAATGCCATGTAGTGAACATTTCGCCTGAACAGGGACTTGAACCCTGGACCCTCAGATTAAAAGTCTGATGCTCTACCGACTGAGCTATCCAGCCTCTGTGAGAGCATTTTTCTAGTCACACACAAAAAACAAATAACATAAATTCTCTACTATAAAAGAAGACAAGGTTGAAAAGATCAAGAAAAACACAGAATATGTGTTTACCAACTGAACTATCCTCACTCCTAGTGGTTGATGTCTTAGTAACACAAAGACTAGAAGATAAAATACTATGAAACAGTTTGTGGTAAAAAAAACAGCACACTTATTATCACAATGCCTTATAGTGAACATTTCGCCTGAACAGGGACTTGAACCCTGGACCCTCAGATTAAAAGTCTGATGCTCTACCGACTGAGCTATCCAGGCTCTGTGAGAGCATTCTTCTAGTCACACAAAAAAAATCACATAAATTCTCTACTATAAAAGAAGAAAATGTTGAAAAGATCAAGAAAACCACAAAATATGTGTTTACCAACTGAGCTATCCTGACTCCTAGTGGTTGATGTTTTAGTAACACAAAGACTAGAAGATTCATTACAATGAAACAGTTTGTGGTCAAAGACATCACACTTATTCTCACAATGCCATGTAGTGAACATTTCGCCTGAACAGGGACTTGAACCCTGGACCCTCAGATTAAAAGTCTGATGCTCTACCGACTGAGCTATCCAGCCTCTGTGAGAGCATTTTTCTAGTCACACACAAAAAACAAATAACATAAATTCTCTACTATAAAAGAAGACAAGGTTGAAAAGATCAAGAAAAACACAGAATATGTGTTTACCAACTGAACTATCCTCACTCCTAGTGGTTGATGTCTTAGTAACACAAAGACTAGAAGATAAAATACTATGAAACAGTTTGTGGTAAAAAAAACAGCACACTTATTATCACAATGCCTTATAGTGAACATTTCGCCTGAACAGGGACTTGAACCCTGGACCCTCAGATTAAAAGTCTGATGCTCTACCGACTGAGCTATCCAGGCTCTGTGAGAGCATTTTTCTTGTCACACAAAAAAAATCACATAAATTCTCTACTATAAAAGAAGAAAATGTTGAAAAGATCAAGAAAAACACAAAATATGTGTTTGTCAACTGAGCTATCCTGACTCCTAGTGGTTGATGTCTTAGTAAAACAAAGACTAGAAGATTCATTACAATGAAACAGTTTGTGGTCAAAAACATCACACTTATTCTCACAATGCCATGTAGTGAACATTTCGCCTGAACAGGGACTTGAACCCTGGACCCTCAGATTAAAAGTCTGATGCTCTACCGACTGAGCTATCCAGGCTCTGTGAGAGCAATTTTCTAATCACACACAAAAAAAAATCACATAAATTCTCTGCTATAAGAGAATACAAGGTTGAAAAGATCAAGAAAAACACAGAATATGTGTTTACCAACTGAGCTATCCTGACTCCTAGTGGTTGATGTCTTAGTAACACAAAGACTAGAAGATAAAATACTATGAAACAGTTTGTGGTCAAAAACATCACGCTTATTATCACAATGCCTTATAGTGAACATTTTGCCTGAACAGGGTCTTGAACCCTGGACCCTCAGATTAAAAGTCTGATGCTCTACCGACTGAGCTATCCAGGCTCTGTGAGAGCAATTTTCTAGTCACACACAAAAAACAAATAACATAAATTCTCTGCTATAAAAGAAAACAAGGTTGAAAAGATCAAGAAAAACACAGAATATGTGTTTACCAACTGAGCTATCCTGACTCCTAGTGGTTGATGTCTTAGTAACACAAAGAATAGAAGATAAAATACTATGAAACAGTTTGTGGTCAAAAACATCACGCTTATTATCACAATGCCTTATAGTGAACATTTTGCCTGAACAGGGACTTGAACCCTGGACCCTCAGATTAAAAGTCTGATGCTCTACCGACTGAGCTATGCAGGATCTGTGAGAGCAAATTTCTAGTCACACACAAAAAACAAATAACATAAATTCTCTGCTATAATAGAAGACAAGGTTGAAAAGATCAAGAAAATCACAAAATATGTGTTTACCAACTGAGCTATCCTGACTCCTAGTGGTTGATGTCTTAGTAACACAAAGACTAGAAGATTCATTACAATGAAACAGTTTGTGGTCAAAAACATCACACTTATTCTCACAATGCCATGTAGTGAACATTTCGCCTGAACAGGGACTTGAACCCTGGACCCTCAGATTAAAAGTCTGATGCTCTACCGACTGAGCTATCCAGGCTCTGTGAGAGCAATTTTCTAATCACACACAAAAAAAAAAATCACATTAATTCTCTGCTATAAAAGAATACAAGGTTGAAAAGATCAAGAAAAACACAGAATATGTGTTTACCAACTGAACTATCCTGACTCCTAGTGGTTGATGTCTTAGTAAGACAAAGACTAGAAGATAAAATACTATGAAACAGTTTGTGGTAAAAAAAAACATCACACTTATTATCACAATTCCTTTATAGTGCACATTTCGCCTGAACAGGGACTTGAACCCTGGACCCTCAGATTAAAAGTCTGATGTTCTACCGACTGAGCTATCCAGGCTCTGTGAGAGCATTCTTCTAGGCACACAAAAAAAATCACATAAATTCTCTACTATAAAAGAAGAAAATGTTGAAAAGATCAAGAAAACCACAAAATATGTGTTTACCAACTGAGCTATCCTGACTCCTAGCGGTTGATGTCTTAGTAACACAAAGACTAGAAGATTCATTACAATGAAACAGTTTGTGGTCAAAAACATCACGCTTATTATCACAATGCCTTATAGTGCACATTTCGCCTGAACAGGGACTTGAACCCTGGACCCTCAGATTAAAAGTATGATGCTCTACCGACTGAGCTATCCAGGCTCTGTGAGAGCAACTTTCTAGTCACACACAAAAAACAAATAACATAAATTCTCTGCTATAAAAGAAAACAAGGTTGAAAAGATCAAGAAAAACACAGAATATGTGTTTACTAACTGAACTATCCTCACTCCTAGTGGTTGATGTCTTAGTAACACAAAGACTAGAAGATAAAATACTATGAAACAGTTTGTGGTAAAAAAAAACAGCACACTTATTATCACAATGCTATCCAGGCTCTGTGAGAGCATTTTTCTAGTCACACAAAAAAAATCACATAAATTCTCTACTATAAAAGAAGAAAATGTTGAAAAGATCAAGAAAACCACAAAATATGTGTTTACCAACTGAGCTATCCTGACTCCTAGTGGTTGATGTTTTAGTAACACAAAGACTAGAAGATTCATTACAATGAAACAGTTTGTGGTCAAAGACATCACACTTATTCTCATAATGCCATGTAGTGAACATTTCGCCTGAACAGGGACTTGAACCCTGGACCCTCAGATTAAAAGTCTGATGCTCTACCGACTGAGCTATCCAGCCTCTGTGAGAGCAATTTTCTAGTCACACACAAAAAACAAATAACATAAATTCTCTACTATAAAAGAAGACAAGGTTGAAAAGATCAAGAAAAACACAGAATATGTGTTTACCAACTGAACTATCCTCACTCCTAGTGGTTGATGTCTTAGTAACACAAAGACTAGAAGATAAAATACTATGAAACAGTTTGTGGTAAAAAACAGCACACTTATTATCACAATGCCTTATAGTGAACATTTCGCCTGAACAGGGACTTGAACCCTGGACCCTCAGATTAAAAGTCTGATGCTCTACCGACTGAGCTATCCAGGCTCTGTGAGAGCATTTTTCTTGTCACACAAAAAAAAATCACATAAATTCTCTACTATAAAAGAAGAAAATGTTGAAAAGATCAAGAAAACCACAAAATATGTGTTTATCAACTGAGCTATCCTGACTCCTAGTGGTTGATGTCTTAGTAACACAAAGACTAGAAGATTCATTACAATGAAACAGTATGTGGTCATCAAAAACATCACACTTATTATCACAATGCCATGTAGTGAACATTTCACCTGAACAGGAACTTGAACCCTGCACCCTCAGATTAAAAGTCTGATGCTCTACCGACTGAGCTATCCAGGCTCTGTGAGTGCAACTTTCTAGTCACACACAAAAAACAAATAACATAAATTCTCTGCTATAAAAGAATACAAGGTTAAAAAGATCAAGAAAAACACAGAATATGTGTTTACCAACTGAACTATCCTGACTCCTAGTGGTTGATGTCTTGGTAACACAAAGACTAGAAGATAAAATACTATGAAACAGTTTGTGGTCAAAAACATCACACTTATTATCACAATGCCTTATAGTGAACATTTTGCCTGAACAGGGACTTGAACCCTGGACCCTCAGATTAAAAGTCTGATGCTCTACCGACTGAGCTATGCAGGATCTGTGAGAGCAAATTTCTAGTCACACACAAAAAACAAATAACATAAATTCTCTGCTATAATAGAAGACAAGGTTGAAAAGATCAAGAAAATCACAAAATATGTGTTTACCAACTGAGCTATCCTGACTCCTAGTGGTTGATGTCTTAGTAACACAAAGACTAGAAGATTCATTACAATGAAACAGTTTGTGGTCAAAAACATCACACTTATTCTCACAATGCCATGTAGTGAACATTTCGCCTGAACAGGGACTTGAACCCTGGACCCTCAGATTAAAAGTCTGATGCTCTACCGACTGAGCTATCCAGGCTCTGAGAGAGCAATTTTCTAATCACACACAAAAAAAAAATCACATAAATTCTTTGCTATAAAAGAATACAAGGTTGAAAAGATCAAGAAAAACACAGAATATGTGTTTACCAACTGAGCTATCCTGACTCCTAGTGGTTGATGTCTTAGTAACACAAAGAATAGAAGATAAAATACTATGAAACAGTTTGTGGTCAAAAACATCACGCTTATTATCACAATGCCTTATAGTGAACATTTTGCCTGAACAGGGACTTGAACCCTGGACCCTCAGATTAAAAGTCTGATGCTCTACCGACTGAGCTATGCAGGATCTGTGAGAGCAAATTTCTAGTCACACACAAAAAACAAATAACATAAATTCTCTGCTATAATAGAAGACAAGGTTGAAAAGATCAAGAAAATCACAAAATATGTGTTTACCAACTGAGCTATCCTGACTCCTAGTGGTTGATGTCTTAGTAACACAAAGACTAGAAGATTCATTACAATGAAACAGTTTGTGGTCAAAAACATCACACTTTTTCTCACAATGCCATGTAGTGAACATTTTGCCTGAACAGGGACTTGAACCCTGGACCCTCAGATTAAAAGTCTGATGCTCTACCGACTGAGCTATCCAGGCTCTGTGATAGCATTCCTCTAGTCACACAAAAAAAACACATACATTCTCTACTATAAAAGAAGAAAATGTTGAAAAGATCAAGAAAACCACAAAATGTGTGTTTACCAACTGAGCTATCCTGACTCCTAGTGGTTGATGTTTTAGTAACACAAAGACTAGAAGATTCATTACAATGAAACAGTTTGTGGTCAAAGACATCACACTTATTCTCACAATGCCATGTAGTGAACATTTCGCCTGAACAGGGACTTGAACCCTGGACCCTCAGATAAAAAGTCTGATGCTATACCGACTGAGCTATCCAGGCTATGTGAGAGCAATTTTCTAGTCACACAAAAAAAATCACATAAATTCTCTACTATAAAAGAAGAAAATGTTGAAAAGATCAAGAAAACCACAAAATATGTGTTTACCAACTGAGCTATCCTGACTCCTAGTGGTTGATGTTTTAGTAACACAAAGACTAGAAGATTCATTACAATGAAACAGTTTGTGGTCAAAGACATCACACTTATTCTCACAATGCCATGTAGTGAACATTTCGCCTGAACAGGGACTTGAACCCTGGACCCTCAGATTAAAAGTCTGATGCTCTACCGACTGAGCTATCCAGCCTCTGTGAGAGCAATTTTCTAGTCACACACAAAAAACAAATAACATAAATTCTCTACTATAAAAGAAGACAAGGTTGAAAAGATCAAGAAAAACACAGAATATGTGTTTACCAACTGAACTATCCTGACTCCTAGTGGTTGATGTCTTAGTAAGACAAAGACTAGAAGATAAAATACTATGAAAACAGTTTGTGGTAAAAAAAAAACATCACGCTTATTATTACAATGCCTTTATAGTGCACATTTCGCCTGAACAGGGACTTGAACCCTGGACCCTCAGATTAAAAGTCTGATGCTCTACCGACTGAGCTATCCAGGCTCTGTGAGAGCATTCTTCTAGTCACACAAAAAAAATCACATAAATTCTCTACTATAAAAGAAGAAAATGTTGAAAAGATCAAGAAATCCACAAAATATGTGTTTACCAACTGAGCTATCCTGACTCCTAGTGGTTGATGTTTTAGTAACACAAAGACTAGAAGATTCATTACAATGAAACAGTTTGTGGTCAAAGACATCACACTTATTCTCACAATGCCATGTAGTGAACATTCTGCCTGAACAGGGACTTGAACCCTGGACCCTCAGATTAAAAGTCTGATGCTCTACCGACTGAGCTATCCAGCCTCTGTGAGAGCAATTTTCTAGTCACACACAAAAAACAAATAACATAAATTCTCTACTATAAAAGAAGACAAGGTTGAAAAGATCAAGAAAAACACAGAATATGTGTTTACCAACTGAACTATCCTCACTCCTAGTGGTTGATGTCTTAGTAACACAAAGACTAGAAGATAAAATACTATGAAACAGTTTGTGGTAAAAAACAGCACACTTATTATCACAATGCCTTATAGTGAACATAACGCCTGAACAGGGACTTGAACCCTGGACCCTCAGATTAAAAGTCTGATGCTCTACCGACTGAGCTATCCAGGCTCCGTGAGAGCATTTTTCTTGTCACACAAAAAAAATCACATAAATTCTCTACTATAAAAGAAGAAAATGTTGAAAAGATCAAGAAAACCACAACATATGTGTTTACCAACTGAGCTATCCTGACTCCTAGTGGTTGATGTCTTAGTAACACAAAGACTAGAAGATTCATTACAATGAAACAGTTTGTGGTCAAAAACATCACACTCATTCTCACAATGCCATGTTGTGAACATTTCGCCTGAAGAGGGACTTGAACCCTGGACCCTCAGATTAAAAGTCTGATGCTCTACCGACTGAGCTATCCAGGCTCTGTGAGAGCAATTTTCTAATCACACACAAAAAAAAAATCACATAAATTCTCTGCTATAAAAGAATACAAGGTTGAAAAGATCAAGAAAAACACAGAATATGTGTTTACCAACTGAGCTATCCTGACTCCTAGTGGTTGATGTCTTAGTAACACAAAGAATAGAAGATAAAATACTATGAAACAGTTTGTGGTCAAAAACATCACACTTATTATCACAATGCCTTATAGTGAACATTTTGCCTGAACAGGGACTTGAACCCTGGACCCTCAGATTAAAAGTCTGATGCTCTACCGACTGAGCTATGCAGGATCTGTGAGAGCAAATTTCTAGTCACACACAAAAAACAAATAACATAAATTCTCTGCTATAATAGAAGACAAGGTTGAAAAGATCAAGAAAATCACAAAATATGTGTTTACCAACTGAGCTTTCCTGACTCCTAGTGGTTGATGTCTTAGTAACACAAAGACTAGAAGATTCATTACAATGAAACAGTTTGTGGTCAAAAACATCACACTTATTCTCACAATGCCATGTAGTGAACATTTCGCCTGAACAGGGACTTGAACCCTGGACCCTCAGATTAAAAGTCTGATGCTCTACCGACTGAGCTATCCAGGCTCTGTGAGAGCAATTTTCTAATCACACACAAAAAAAAATCACATAAATTCTCTGCTATAAAAGAAAACAAGGTTGAAAAGATCAAGAAAAACACAGAATATGTGTTTACCAACTGAACTATCCTCACTCCTAGTGGTTGATGTCTTAGTAAGACAAAGACTAGAAGATAAAATACTATGAAACAGTTTGTGGTAAAAAAAAACATCACACTTATTATCACAATTACTTTATAGTGCACATTTCGCCTGAACAGGGACTTGAACCCTGGACCCTCAGATTAAAAGTCTGATGCTCTACCGACTGAGCTATCCAGGCTCTGTGAGAGCATTCTTCTAGGCACACAAAAAAAATCACATAAATTATCTACTATAAAAGAAGAAAATGTTGAAAAGATCAAGAAAACCACAAAATATGTGTTTACCAACTGAGCTATCCTGACTCCTAGCGGTTGATGTCTTAGTAACACAAAGACTAGAAGATTCATTACAATGAAACAGTTTGTGGTCAAAAACATCACGCTTATTATCACAATGCCTTATAGTGCACATTTCGCCTGAACAGGGACTTGAACCCTGGACCCTCAGATTAAAAGTCTGATGCTCTACCGACTGAGCTATCCAGGCTCTGTGAGAGCAATTTTCTAGTCACACACAAAAAACAAATAACATAAATTCTCTGCTATAAAAGAAAACAAGGTTGAAAAGATCAAGAAAAACACAGAATATGTGTTTACCAACTGAACTATCCTCACTCCTAGTGGTTGATGTCTTAGTAACACAAAGACTAGAAGATAAAATACTATGAAACAGTTTGTGGTAAAAAAAAACAGCACACTTATTATCACAATGCCTTATAGTGAACATTTCGCCTGAACAGGGACTTGAACCCTGGACCCTCAGATTAAAAGTCTGATGCTCTACCGACTGAGCTATCCAGGCTCTGTGAGAGCATTTTTCTTGTCACACAAAAAAAAATCACATAAATTCTCTACTATAAAAGAAGAAAATGTTGAAAAGATCAAGAAAACCACAAAATATGTGTTCATCAACTGATCTATCCTGACTCCTAGTGGTTGATGTCTTAGTAACACAAAGACTAGAAGATTCATTACAATGAAACAGTTTGTGGTCAAAAACATCACACTCATTCTCACAATGCCATGTTGTGAACATTTCGCCTGAAGAGGGACTTGAACCCTGGACCCTCAGATTAAAAGTCTGATGCTCTACCGACTGAGCTATCCAGGCTCTGTGAGAGCAATTTTCTAATCACACACAAAAAAAAATCGCATAAATTCTCTGCTATAAAAGAATACAAGGTTGAAAAGATCAAGAAAAACACAGAATATGTGTTTACCAACTGAGCTATCCTGACTCCTAGTGGTTGATGTCTTAGTAACACAAAGAATAGAAGATAAAATACTATGAAACAGTTTGTGGTCAAAAACATCACGATTATTATCACAATGCCTTATAGTGAACATTTTGCCTGAACAAGGACTTGAACCCTGGACCCTCAGATTAAAAGTCTGATGCTCTACCGACTGAGCTATGCAGGATCTGTGAGAGCAAATTTCTAGTCACACACAAAAAACAAATAACATAAATTCTCTACTATAAAAGAAGAAAATGTTGAAAAGATCAAGAAAACCACAAAATATGTGTTCATCAACTGATCTATCCTGACTCCTAGTGGTTGATGTCTTAGTAACACAAAGACTAGAAGATTCATTACAATGAAACAGTTTGTGGTCAAAAACATCACACTTTTTCTCACAATGCCATGTAGTGAACATTTTGCCTGAACAGGGACTTGAACCCTGGACCCTCAGATTAAAAGTCTGATGCTCTACCGACTGAGCTATCCAGGCTCTGTGATAGCATTCCTCTAGTCACACAAAAAAAACACATAAATTCTCTACTATAAAAGAAGAAAATGTTGAAAAGATCAAGAAAACCACAAAATATGTGTTCATCAACTGATCTATCCTGACTCCTAGTGGTTGATGTCTTAGTAACACAAAGACTAGAAGATTCATTACAATGAAACAGTTTGTGGTCAAAAACATCACGCTTATTATCACAATGCCTTATAGTGAACATTTTGCCTGAACAGGGACTTGAACCCTGGACCCTCAGATTAAAAGTCTGATGCTCTACCGACTGAGCTATGCAGGATCTGTGAGAGCAAATTTCTAGTCACACACAAAAAACAAATAACATAAATTCTCTGCTATAATAGAAGACAAGGTTGAAAAGATCAAGAAAATCACAAAATATGTGTTTACCAACTGAGCTATCCTGACTCCTAGTGGTTGATGTCTTAGTAACACAAAGACTAGAAGATTCATTACAATGAAACAGTTTGTGCTCAAAAACATCACACTTATTCTCACAATGGCATGTAGTGAACATTTCGCCTGAACAGGGACTTGAACCCTGGACCCTCAGATTAAAAGTCTGATGCTCTACCGACTGAGCTATCCAGGCTCTGTGAGAGCAATTTTCTAATCACACACAAAAAAAAAATCACATAAATTCTCTGCTATAAAAGAATACAAGGTTGAAAAGATCAAGAAAAACACAGAATATGTGTTTACCAACTGAACTATCCTGACTCCTAGTGGTTGATGTCTTAGTAAGACAAAGACTAGAAGATAAAATACTATGAAACAGTTTGTGGTAAAAAACATCACACTTATTATCACAATGCCTTTATAGTGCACATTTCGCCTGAACAGGGACTTGAACCCTGGACCCTCAGATTAAAAGTCTGATGCTCTACCGACTGAGCTATCCAGGCTCTGTGAGAGCATTCTTCTAGGCACACAAAAAAAATCACATAAATTCTCTACTATAAAAGAAGAAAATGTTGAAAAGATCAAGAAAACCACAAAATATGTGTTTACCAACTGAGCTATCCTGACTCCTAGCGGTTGATGTCTTAGTAACACAAAGACTAGAAGATTCATTACAATGAAACAGTTTGTGGTCAAAAACATCACGCTTATTATCACAATGCCTTATAGTGCACATTTCGCCTGAACAGGGACTTGAACCCTGGACCCTCAGATTAAAAGTCTGATGCTCTACCGACTGAGCTATCCAGGCTCTGTGAGAGCAATTTTCTAGTCACACACAAAAAACAAATAACATAAATTCTCTGCTATAAAAGAAAACAAGGTTGAAAAGATCAAGAAAAACACAGAATATGTGTTTACTAACTGAACTATCCTCACTCCTAGTGGTTGATGTCTTAGTAACACAAAGACTAGAAGATAAAATACTATGAAACAGTTTGTGGTAAAAAAAACAGCACACTTATTATCACAATGCTATCCAGGCTCTGTGAGAGCATTTTTCTAGTCACACAAAAAAAATCACATAAATTCTCTACTATAAAAGAAGAAAATGTTGAAAAGATCAAGAAAACCACAAAATATGTGTTTACCAACTGAGCTATCCTGACTCCTAGTGGTTGATGTTTTAGTAACACAAAGACTAGAAGATTCATTACAATGAAACAGTTTGTGGTCAAAGACATCACACTTATTCTCATAATGCCATGTAGTGAACATTTCGCCTGAACAGGGACTTGAACCCTGGACCCTCAGATTAAAAGTCTGATGCTCTACCGACTGAGCTATCCAGCCTCTGTGAGAGCAATTTTCTAGTCACACACAAAAAACAAATAACATAAATTCTCTACTATAAAAGAAGACAAGGTTGAAAAGATCAAGAAAAACACAGAATATGTGTTTACCAACTGAACTATCCTCACTCCTAGTGGTTGATGTCTTAGTAACACAAAGACTAGAAGATAAAATACTATGAAACAGTTTGTGGTAAAAAACAGCACACTTATTATCACAATGCCTTATAGTGAACATTTCGCCTGAACAGGGACTTGAACCCTGGACCCTCAGATTAAAAGTCTGATGCTCTACCGACTGAGCTATCCAGGCTCTGTGAGAGCATTTTTCTTGTCACACAAAAAAAAATCACATAAATTCTCTACTATAAAAGAAGAAAATGTTGAAAAGATCAAGAAAACCACAAAATATGTGTTTATCAACTGAGCTATCCTGACTCCTAGTGGTTGATGTCTTAGTAACACAAAGACTAGAAGATTCATTACAATGAAACAGTATGTGGTCATCAAAAACATCACACTTATTATCACAATGCCATGTAGTGAACATTTCACCTGAACAGGAACTTGAACCCTGCACCCTCAGATTAAAAGTCTGATGCTCTACCGACTGAGCTATCCAGGCTCTGTGAGTGCAACTTTCTAGTCACACACAAAAAACAAATAACATAAATTCTCTGCTATAAAAGAATACAAGGTTAAAAAGATCAAGAAAAACACAGAATATGTGTTTACCAACTGAACTTTCCTGACTCCTAGTGGTTGATGTCTTGGTAACACAAAGACTAGAAGATAAAATACTATGAAACAGTTTGTGGTCAAAAACATCACACTTATTATCACAATGCCTTATAGTGAACATTTCGCCTGAACAGGGACTTGAACCCTGGACCCTCAGATTAAAAGTCTGATGCTCCACCGACTGAGCTATCCAGGCTCTGTGTGAGTACTCTTCTAGTCACACAAAAAAATCACATAAATTCTCTTCTATAAAAGAAGAAAATGTTGAAAAGATCAAGAAAACCACAAAATATGTGTTTACCAACTGAGCTATCCTGACTCCTAGTGGTTGATGTCTTAGTAACACAAAGACTAGAAGATTCATTACAATGAAATAGTTTGTGGTCAAAAACATCACACTTATTCTCACAATGCCATGTAGTGAACATTTCGCCTGAACAGGGACTTGAACCCTGGACC
>NC_079189.1:215402278-215412278 GCF_029499605.1 Hyla sarda
TGAACCCTGGACCCTCAGATTAAAAGTCTGATGCTCTACCGACTGAGCTATCCAGGCTCTGTGAGAGCAATTTTCTAATCACACACAAAAAAAAAATCACATAAATTCTCTGCTATAAAAGAATACAAGGTTGAAAAGATCAAGAAAAACACAGAATATGTGTTTACCAACTGAGCTATCCTGACTCCTAGTGGTTGATGTCTTAGTAACACAAAGACTAGAAGATAAAATACTATGAAACAGTTTGTGGTCAAAAACATCACGCTTATTATCACAATGCCTGATAGTGAACATTTTGCCTGAACAGGGACTTGAACCCTGGACCCTCAGATTAAAAGTCTGATGCTCTACCGACTGAGCTATCCAGGCTCTGTGAGAGCAATTTTCTAGTCACACACAAAAAACAAATAACATAAATTCTCTGCTATAAAAGAAAACAAGGTTGAAAAGATCAAGAAAAACACAGAATATGTGTTTACCAACTGAACTATCCTCACTCCTAGTGGTTGATGTCTTAGTAACACAAAGACTAGAAGATAAAATACTATGAAACAGTTTGTGGTAAAAAAAACTGCACACTTATTATCACAATGCCTTATAGTGAACATTTAGCCTGAACAGGGATTTGAACCCTGGACCCTCAGATTAAAAGTCTGATGCTCTACCGACTGAGCTATCCAGGCTCTGTGAGAGCATTTTTCTTGTCACACAAAAAAAAAATCACATAAATTCTCTACTATAAAAGAAGAAAATGTTGAAAAGATCAAGAAAACCACAAAATATGTGTTCATCAACTGAGCTATCCTGACTCCTAGTGGTTGATGTCTTAGTAACACAAAGACTAGAAGATTCATTACAATGAAACAGTTTGTGGTCAAAAACATCAAACTTTTTCTCACAATGCCATGTAGAGAACATTTTGCCTGAACAGGGACTTGAACCCTGGACCCTCAGATTAAAAGTCTGATGCTCTACCGACTGAGCTATCCAGTCTCTGTGATAGCATTCCTCTAGTCACACAAAAAAATCACAGAAATTCTCTACTATAAAAGAAGAAAATGTTGAAAAGATCAAGAAAACCACAAAATATGTGTTTACCAACTGAGCTATCCTGACTCCTAGTGGTTGATGTTTTAGTAACACAAAGACTAGAAGATTCATTACAATGAAACAGTTTGTGGTCAAAGACATCACACTTATTCTCACAATGCCATGTAGTGAACATTTCGCCTGAACAGGGACTTGAACCCTGGACCCTCAGATTAAAAGTCTGATGCTCTTCCGACTGAGCGATCCTGCCTCTGTGAGAGCAATTTTCTAGTCACACACAAAAAACAAATAACATAAATTCTCTACTATAAAAGAAGACAAGGTTGAAAAGATCAAGAAAAACACAGAATATGTGTTTACCAACTGAACTATCCTCACTCCTAGTGGTTGATGTCTTAGTAACACAAAGACTAGAAGATAAAATACTATGAAACAGTTTGTGGTAAAAAACAGCACACTTATTTTCACAATGCCTTATAGTGAACATTTCGCCTGAACAGGGACTTGAACCCTGGACCCTCAAATTAAAAGTCTGATGCTCTACCGACTGAGCTATCCAGGCTCTGTGAGAGCATTTTTCTTGTCACACAAAAAAAAATCACATAAATTCTCTACTATAAAAGAAGAAAATGTTGAAAAGATCAAGAAAACCACAAAATATGTGTTTATCAACTGAGCTATCCTGACTCCTAGTGGTTGATGTCTTAGTAACACAAAGACTAGAAGATTCATTACAAAGAAACAGTATGTGGTCATCAAAAACATCACACTTGTTATCACAAAGCCATGTAGTGAACATTTCACCTGAACAGGAACTTGAACCCTGCACCCTCAGATTAAAAGTCTGATGCTCTACCGACTGAGCTATCCAGGCTCTGTGAGTGCAACTTTCTAGTCACACACAAAAAACAAATAACATAAATTCTCTGCTATAAAAGAATACAAGGTTAAAAAGATCAAGAAAAACACAGAATATGTGTTTACCAACTGAACTATCCTGACTCCTAGTGGTTGATGTCTTAGTAACACAAAGACTAGAAGATAAAATACTATGAAACAGTTTGTGGTCGAAAACATCACGCTTATTATCACAATGCCTTATAGTGAACATTTTGCCTGAACAGGGACTTGAACCCTGGACCCTCAGATTAAAAGTCTGATGCTCTACCGACTGAGCTATCCAGGCTCTGTGAGAGCATTCTTCTAGGCACACAAAAAAAATCACATAAATTCTCTACTATAAAAGAAGAAAATGTTGAAAAGATCAAGAAAACCACAAAATATGTGTTTACCAACTGAGCTATCCTGACTCCTAGCGGTTGATGTCTTAGTAACACAAAGACTAGAAGATTCATTACAATGAAACAGTTTGTGGTCAAAAACATCCCGCTTATCATCACAATGCCTTATAGTGCACATTTCGCCTGAACAGGGACTTGAACCCTGGACCCTCAGATTAAAAGTCTGATGCTCTACCGACTGAGCTATCCAGGCTCTGTGAGAGCAATTTTCTAGTCACACACAAAAAACAAATAACATAAATTCTCTGCTATAAAAGAAAACAAGGTTGAAAAGATCAAGAAAAACACAGAATATGTGTTTACCAACTGAACTATCCTCACTCCTAGTGGTTGATGTCTTAGTAACACAAAGACTAGAAGATAAAATACTATGAAACAGTTTGTGGTAAAAAAAACAGCACACTTATTATCACAATGCCTTATAGTGAACATTTTGCCTGAACAGGGACTTGAACCCTGGACCCTCAGATTAAAAGTCTGATGCTCTACCGACTGAGCTATCCAGGCTCTGTGAGAGCATTTTTCTTGTCACACAAAAAAAAATAACATAAATTCTCTACTATAAAAGAAGAAAATGTTGAAAAGATCAAGAAAACCACAAAATATGTGTTCATCAACTGATCTATCCTGACTCCTAGTGGTTGATGTCTTAGTAACACAAAGACTAGAAGATTCATTACAATGAAACAGTTTGTGGTCAAAAACATCACACCTTTTCTCACAATGCCATGTAGTGAACATTTTGCCTGAACAGGGACTTGATCCCTGGACCCTCAGATTAAAAGTCTGATGCTCTACCGACTGAGCTATCCAGGCTCTGTGATAGCATTCCTCTAGTCACACAAAAAAAACACATAAATTCTCTACTATAAAAGAAGAAAATGTTGAAAAGATCAAGAAAACCACAAAATATGTGTTTACCAACTGAGCTATCCTGACTCCTAGTGGTTGATGTTTTAGTAACACAAAGACTAGAAGATTCATTACAATGAAACAGTTTGTGGTCAAAGACATCACACTTATTCTCATAATGCCATGTAGTGAACATTTCGCCTGAACAGGGACTTGAACCCTGGACCCTCAGATTAAAAGTCTGATGCTCTACCGACTGAGCTATCCAGCCTCTGTGAGAGCAATTTTCTAGTCACACACAAAAAACAAATAACATAAATTCTCTACTATAAAAGAAGACAAGTTTGAAAAGATCAAGAAAAACACAGAATATGTGTTTACCAACTGAACTATCCTCACTCCTAGTGGTTGATGTCTTAGTAACACAAAGACTAGAAGATAAAATACTATGAAACAGTTTGTGGTAAAAAACAGCACACTTATTATCACAATGCCTTATAGTGAACATTTCGCCTGAACAGGGACTTGAACCCTGGACCCTCAGATTAAAAGTCTGATGCTCTACCGACTGAGCTATCCAGGCTCTGTGAGAGCATTTTTCTTGTCACACAAAAAAAAAATCACATAAATTCTCTACTATAAAAGAAGAAAATGTTGAAAAGATCAAGAAAACCACAAAATATGTGTTTATCAACTGAGCTATCCTGACTCCTAGTGGTTGATGTCTTAGTAACACAAAGACTAGAAGATTCATTACAATGAAACAGTATGTGGTCATCAAAAACATCACACTTATTATCTCAATGCCATGTAGTGAACATTTCACCTGAACAGGAACTTGAACCCTGCACCCTCAGATTAAAAGTCTGATGCTCTACCGACTGAGCTATCCAGGCTCTGTGAGTGCAACTTTCTAGTCACACACAAAAAACAAATAACATAAATTCTCTGCTATAAAAGAATACAAGGTTAAAAAGATCAAGAAAAACACAGAATATGTGTTTACCAACTGAACTATCCTGACTCCTAGTGGTTGATGTCTTGGTAACACAAAGACTAGAAGATAAAATACTATGAAACAGTTTGTGGTCAAAAACATCACACTTATTATCACAATGCCTTATAGTGAACAATTCGCCTGAACAGGGACTTGAACCCTGGACCCTCAGATTAAAAGTCTGATGCTCTACCGACTGAGCTATCCAGGCTCTGTGTGAGTACTCTTCTAGTCACACAAAAAAATCACATAAATTCTCTTCTATAAAAGAAGAAAATGTTGAAAAGATAAAGAAAACCACAAAATATGTGTTTACCAACTGAGCTATCCTGACTCCTAGTGGTTGATGTCTTAGTAACACAAAGACTAGAAGATTCATTACAATGAAACAGTTTGTGGTCAAAAACATCACACTTATTCTCACAATGCCATGTAGTGAACATTTCGCCTGAACAGGGACTTGAACCCTGGACCCTCAGATTAAAAGTCTGATGCTCTACCGACTGAGCTATGCAGGCTCTGTGAGAGCAATTTTCTAATCACACACAAAAAAAAAATCACATAAATTCTCTGCTATAAAAGAATACAAGGTTGAAAAGATCAAGAAAAACACAGAATATGTGTTTACCAACTGAGCTATCCTGACTCCTAGTGGTTGATGTCTTAGTAACACAAAGAATAGAAGATAAAATACTATGAAACAGTTTGTGGTCAAAAACATCACGCTTATTATCACAATGCCTTATAGTGAACATTTTGCCTGAACAGGGACTTGAACCCTGGACCCTCAGATTAAAAGTCTGATGCTCTACCGACTGAGCTATGCAGGATCTGTGAGAGCAAATTTCTAGTCACACACAAAAAACAAATAACATAAATTCTCTGCTATAATAGAAGACAAGGTTGAAAAGATCAAGAAAACCACAAAAAATGTGTTTACCAACTGAGCTATCCTGACTCCTAGTGGTTGATGTCTTAGTAACACAAAGACTAGAAGATTCATTACAATGAAACAGTTTGTGGTCAAAAACATCACACTTATTCTCACAATGCCATGTAGTGAACATTTCGCCTGAACAGGGACTTGAACCCTGGACCCTCAGATTAAAAGTCTGATGCTCTACCGACTGAGCTATCCAGGCTCTGTGAGAGCAATTTTCTAATCACACACAAAAAAAAATCACATAAATTCTCTGCTATAAGAGAATACAAGGTTGAAAAGATCAAGAAAAACACAGAATATGTGTTTACCAACTGAGCTATCCTGACTCCTAGTGGTTGATGTCTTAGTAACACAAAGACTAGAAGATAAAATACTATGAAACAGTTTGTGGTCAAAAACATCACGCTTATTATCACAATGCCTTATAGTGAACATTTTGCCTGAACAGGGACTTGAACCCTGGACCCTCAGATTAAAAGTCTGATGCTCTACCGACTGAGCTATCCAGGCTCTGTGAGAGCAATTTTCTAGTCACACACAAAAAACAAATAACATAAATTCTCTGCTATAAAAGAAAACAAGGTTGAAAAGATCAAGAAAAACACAGAATATGTGTTTACCAACTGAACTATCCTCACTCCTAGTGGTTGATGTCTTAGTAACACAAAGACTAGAAGATAAAATACTATGAAACAGTTTGTGGTAAAAAAAACAGCACACTTATTATCACAATGCCTTATAGTGAACATTTCGCCTGAACAGGGACTTGAACCCTGGACCCTCAGATTAAAAGTCTGATGCTCTACCGACTGAGCTATCCAGGCTCTGTGCAAGCATTTATCTAGTCTCACAAAAAAAATCACATAAATTCTCTTCTATAAAAGAAGAAAATGTTGAAAAGATCAAGAAAACCACAAAATATGTGTTTACCAACTGAGCTATCCTGACTCCTAGTGGTTGATGTCTTAGTAACACAAAGACTAGAAGATTCATTACACTGAAACAGTTTGAGGTCAAAAACATCACAGTTATTATCAAAATGCCTTATAGTAAACATTTCGCCTGAACAGGGACTTGAACCCTGGACCTCAAGATTAAAAGTCTGATGCTCTACCGACTGAGCTATTCAGGCTCTGTGAGGGCAATTCTCTAGTCACACACAAAAAAAAACTCACATAAATTCTCTACTATAAAAGAAGAAAAGGTTGAAAAGATCAAGAAAACCACGGAATATGTGTTTACCAACTGAGCTATCCTGACTCCTAGTGGTTGATGTTTTAGTAACACAAAGACTAGTAGATTCATTACTATGGAACAGTTTGTGGTCAAAAACATCACACTTATTATCACAATGCCTTATAGTGAACATTTCACCTGAACAGGGACTTGAACCCTGGACCCTCAGATTAAAAGTCTGATGCTCTACCGACTGAGCTATCCAGGCTCTGTGCAAGCATTCTTCTAGTCACACAAAAAATAATCACATAAATTCTCTTCTATAAAAGAAGAAAATGTTGAAAAGATCAAGAAAACCACAAAGTATGTGTTTACCAACTGAGCTATCCTGACTCCTAGTGGTTGATGTCTTAGTAACACAAAGACTAGAAGATTCATTACACTGAAACAGTTTGTGGTCAAAAACATCACACTTATTATCACAATGCCTTATAGTGAACATTTCGCCTGAACAGGGACTTGAACCCTGGACCCTCAGATTAAAAGTCTGATGCTCTACCGACTGAGCTATCCAGCCTCTGTGAGAGCAATTTTCTAGTCACACACAAAAAACAAATAACATAAATTCTCTACTATAAAAGAAGACAAGGTTGAAAAGATCAAGAAAAACACAGAATATGTGTTTACCAACTGAACTATCCTCACTCCTAGTGGTTGATGTCTTAGTAACACAAAGACTAGAAGATAAAATACTATGAAACAGTTTGTGGTAAAAAACAGCACACTTATTATCACAATGCCTTATAGTGAACATTTCGCCTGAACAGGGACTTGAACCCTGGACCCTCAGATTAAAAGTCTGATGCTCTACCGACTGAGCTATCCAGGCTCTGTGTGAGTACTCTTCTAGTCACACAAAAAAAATCACATAAATTCTCTTCTATAAAAGAAGAAAATGTTGAAAAGATCAAGAAAACCACAAAATATGTGTTTACCAACTGAGCTATCCTGACTCCTAGTGGTTGATGTCTTAGTAACACAAAGACTAGAAGATTCATTACAATGAAACAGTTTGTGGTCAAAAACATCACACTTATTCTCACAATGCCATGTAGTGAACATTTCGCCTGAACAGGGACTTGAACCCTGGACCCTGAGATTAAAAGTCTGATGCTCTACCGACTGAGCTATCCAGGCTCTGTGAGAGCAACTTTCTAATCACACACAAAAAAAAAATCACATAAATTCTCTGCTATAAAAGAATACAAGGTTGAAAAGATCAAGAAAAACACAGAATATGTGTTTACCAACTGAGCTATCCTGACTCCTAGTGGTTGATGTCTTAGTAACACAAAGAATAGAAGATAAAATACTATGAAACAGTTTGTGGTCAAAAACATCACGCTTATTATCACAATGCCTTATAGTGAACATTTTGCCTGAACAGGGACTTGAACCCTGGACCCTCAGATTAAAAGTCTGATGCTCTACCGACTGAGCTATGCAGGATCTGTGAGAGCAAATTTCTAGTCACACACAAAAAACAAATAACATAAATTCTCTGCTATAATAGAAGACAAGGTTGAAAAGATCAAGAAAACCACAAAATATGTGTTTACCAACTGAGCTATCCTGACTCCTAGCGGTTGATGTCTTAGTAACACAAAGACTAGAAGATTCATTACAATGAAACAGTTTGTGGTCAAAAACATCACGCTTATTATCACAATGCCTTATAGTGCACATTTCGCCTGAACAGGGACTTGAACCCTGGACCCTCAGATTAAAAGTCTGATGCTCTACCGACTGAGCTATCCAGGCTCTGTGAGAGCAATTTTCTAGTCACACACAAAAAACAAATAACATAAATTCTCTGCTATAAAAGAAAACAAGGTTGAAAAGATCAAGAAAAACACAGAATATGTGTTTACCAACTGAACTATCCTCACTCCTAGTGGTTGATGTCTTAGTAACACAAAGACTAGAAGATAAAATACTATGAAACAGTTTGTGGTAAAAAACAGCACACTTATTATCACAATGCCTTATAGTGAACATTTCGCCTGAACAGGGACTTGAACCCTGGACCCTCAGATTAAAAATCTGATGCTCTACCGACTGAGCTATCCAGGCTCTGTGAGAGCATTTTTCTTGTCACACAAAAAAAATCACATAAATTCTCTACTATAAAAGAAGAAAATGTTGAAAAGATCAAGAAAACCACAAAATATGTGTTTGTCAACTGAGCTATCCTGACTCCTAGTGGTTGATGTCTTAGTAAAACAAAGACTAGAAGATTCATTACAATGAAACAGTTTGTGGTCAAAAACATCACACTTATTCTCACAATGCCATGTAGTGAACATTTCGCCTGAACAGGGACTTGAACCCTGGACCCTCAGATTAAAAGTCTGATGCTCTACCGACTGAGCTATCCAGGCTCTGTGAGAGCAATTTTCTAGTCACACTTACACACACACACACACACACACACAAAAAAACAAACATAAATTCTCTGCTATAAAAGAAGACAAGGTTGAAAAGATCAAGAAAAAAACAGAATATGTGTTTACCATCTGAACTATCTTGACTCCTAGTGGTTGATGTCTTAGTAACACAAAGACTAAAAGATAAAATGCTATGAAACAGTTTGTGGTCCAAAACATCACACTTATTATCACAATGCCTTATAGTGAACTTTTTGCCTGAACAGGGACTTGAACCCTGGACCCTCAGATTAAAAGTCCAATGCTCTACCGACTGAGCTATCCAGGATCTGAGAGTGCAATTTTCTAATCACACACAAAAAACAAATAACATAAATTCTCTGCTATAAAAGAAGACAAGGTTGAAAAGATCAAGAAAAACACAGAATATGTGTTTACCAACTGAACTATCCTCACTCCTAGTGGTTGATGTCTTAGTAACACAAAGACTAGAAGATAAAATACTATGAAACAGTTTGTGGTAAAAAAACAGCACACTTATTATCACAATGCCTTATAGTGAACATTTCGCCTGAACAGGGACTTGAACCCTGGACCCTCAGATTAAAAGTCTGATGCTCTACCGACTGAGCTATCCAGGCTCTGTGAGAGCATTTTTCTTGTCACATAAAAAAAAATCACATAAATTCTCTACTATAAAAGAAGAAAATGTTGAAAAGATCAAGAAAACCACAAAATATGTGTTTATCAACTGAGCTATCCTGACTCCTAGTGGTTGATGTCTTAGTAACACAAAGACTAGAAGATTCATTACAATGAAACAGTATGTGGTCATCAAAAACATCACACTTATTATCACAATGCCATGTAGTGAACATTTCACCTGAACAGGAACTTGAACCCTGCACCCTCAGATTAAAAGTCTGATGCTCTACCGACTGAGCTATCCAGGCTCTGTGAGTGCAACTTTCTAGTCACACACAAAAAACAAATAACATAAATTCTCTGCTATAAAAGAATACAAGGTTAAAAAGATCAAGAAAAACACAGAACATGTGTTTACCAACTGAACTATCCTGACTCCTAGTGGTTGATGTCTTAGGAACACAAAGACTAGAAGATAAAATACTATGAAACAGTTTGTGGTCAAAAACATCACGCTTATTATCACAATGCCTTATAGTGAACATTTCGCCTGAACAGGGACTTGAACCCTGGACCCTCAGATTAAAAG
>NC_079189.1:215417278-215420294 GCF_029499605.1 Hyla sarda
CTCAGATTAAAAGTCTGATGCTCTACCGACTGAGCTATCCAGGCTCTGTGAGAGCAATTTTCTAGTCACACACAAAAAACAAATAACATAAATTCTCTGCTATAAAAGAAAACAAGGTTGAAAAGATCAAGAAAAACACAGAATATGTGTTTACCAACTGAACTATCCTCACTCCTAGTGGTTGATGTCTTAGTAACACAAAGACTAGAAGATAAAATACTATGAAACAGTTTGTGGTAAAAAAAACAGCACACTTATTATCACAATGCCTTATAGTGAACATTTTGCCTGAACAGGGACTTGAACCCTGGACCCTCAGATTAAAAGTCTGATGCTCTACCGACTGAGCTATCCAGGCTCTGTGAGAGCATTTTTCTTGTCACACAAAAAAAAATAACATAAATTCTCTACTATAAAAGAAGAAAATGTTGAAAAGATCAAGAAAACCACAAAATATGTGTTCATCAACTGATCTATCCTGACTCCTAGTGGTTGATGTCTTAGTAACACAAAGACTAGAAGATTCATTACAATGAAACAGTTTGTGGTCAAAAACATCACACCTTTTCTCACAATGCCATGTAGTGAACATTTTGCCTGAACAGGGACTTGAACCCTGGACCCTCAGATTAAAAGTCTGATGCTCTACCGACTGAGCTATCCAGGCTCTGTGATAGCATTCCTCTAGTCACACAAAGAAAACACATAAATTCTCTACTATAAAAGAAGAAAATGTTGAAAAGATCAAGAAAACCACAAAATATGTGTTTACCAACTGAGCTATCCTGACTCCTAGTGGTTGATGTTTTAGTAACACAAAGACTAGAAGATTCATTACAATGAAACAGTTTGTGGTCAAAGACATCACACTTATTCTCATAATGCCATGTAGTGAACATTTCGCCTGAACAGGGACTTGAACCCTGGACCCTCAGATTAAAAGTCTGATGCTCTACCGACTGAGCTATCCAGCCTCTGTGAGAGCAATTTTCTAGTCACACACAAAAAACAAATAACATAAATTCTCTACTATAAAAGAAGACAAGGTTGAAAAGATCAAGAAAAACACAGAATATGTGTTTACCAACTGAACTATCCTCACTCCTAGTGGTTGATGTCTTAGTAACACAAAGACTAGAAGATAAAATACTATGAAACAGTTTGTGGTAAAAAACAGCACACTTATTATCACAATGCCTTATAGTGAACATTTCGCCTGAACAGGGACTTGAACCCTGGACCCTCAGATTAAAAGTCTGATGCTCTACCGACTGAGCTATCCAGGCTCTGTGAGAGCATTTTTCTTGTCACACAAAAAAAAATCACATAAATTCTCTACTATAAAAGAAGAAAATGTTGAAAAGATCAAGAAAACCACAAAATATGTGTTTATCAACTGAGCTATCCTGACTCCTAGTGGTTGATGTCTTAGTAACACAAAGACTAGAAGATTCATTACAATGAAACAGTATGTGGTCATCAAAAACATCACACTTATTATCTCAATGCCATGTAGTGAACATTTCACCTGAACAGGAACTTGAACCCTGCACCCTCAGATTAAAAGTCTGATGCTCTACCGACTGAGCTATCCAGGCTCTGTGAGTGCAACTTTCTAGTCACACACAAAAAACAAATAACATAAATTCTCTGCTATAAAAGAATACAAGGTTAAAAAGATCAAGAAAAACACAGAATATGTGTTTACCAACTGAACTATCCTGACTCCTAGTGGTTGATGTCTTGGTAACACAAAGACTAGAAGATAAAATACTATGAAACAGTTTGTGGTCAAAAACATCACACTTATTATCACAATGCCTTATAGTGAACAATTCGCCTGAACAGGGACTTGAACCCTGGACCCTCAGATTAAAAGTCTGATGCTCTACCGACTGAGCTATCCAGGCTCTGTGTGAGTACTCTTCTAGTCACACAAAAAAATCACATAAATTCTCTTCTATAAAAGAAGAAAATGTTGAAAAGATCAAGAAAACCACAAAATATGTGTTTACCAACTGAGCTATCCTGACTCCTAGTGGTTGATGTCTTAGTAACACAAAGACTAGAAGATTCATTACAATGAAACAGTTTGTGGTCAAAAACATCACACTTATTCTCACAATGCCATGTAGTGAACATTTCGCCTGAACAGGGACTTGAACCCTGGACCCTCAGATTAAAAGTCTGATGCTCTACCGACTGAGCTATGCAGGCTCTGTGAGAGCAATTTTCTAATCACACACAAAAAAAAAAATCACATAAATTCTCTGCTATAAAAGAATACAAGGTTGAAAAGATCAAGAAAAACACAGAATATGTGTTTACCAACTGAGCTATCCTGACTCCTAGTGGTTGATGTCTTAGTAACACAAAGAATAGAAGATAAAATACTATGAAACAGTTTGTGGTCAAAAACATCACGCTTATTATCACAATGCCTTATAGTGAACATTTTGCCTGAACAGGGACTTGAACCCTGGACCCTCAGATTAAAAGTCTGATGCTCTACCGACTGAGCTATGCAGGATCTGTGAGAGCAAATTTCTAGTCACACACAAAAAACAAATAACATAAATTCTCTGCTATAATAGAAGACAAGGTTGAAAAGATCAAGAAAACCACAAAAAATGTGTTTACCAACTGAGCTATCCTGACTCCTAGTGGTTGATGTCTTAGTAACACAAAGACTAGAAGATTCATTACAATGAAACAGTTTGTGGTCAAAAACATCACACTTATTCTCACAATGCCATGTAGTGAACATTTCGCCTGAACAGGGACTTGAACCCTGGACCCTCAGATTAAAAGTCTGATGCTCTACCGACTGAGCTATCCAGGCTCTGTGAGAGCAATTTTCTAATCACACACAAAAAAAAATCACATAAATTCTCTGCTATAAGAGAATACAAGGTTGAAAAGATCAAGAAAAACACAGAATATGTGTTTACCAACTGAGCTATCCTGACTCCTAGTGGTTGATGTCTTAGTAACACAAAGACTAGAAGATAAAATA